>NC_049216.1:4246643-4254143 GCF_013347855.1 Anguilla anguilla
TCACACACGCACGCACACCTATCTCTCTCTCACGCTCACACAGACACACATACACACACGAACACGCAGACGCCAACACACACACTTACAGACACACACAGACGCGCACGCGCACACACACACACCCACACGCACAGTTTTGAGGCGATTAGCATTGAGAGCCAGAAGGCCAAGGAGGGGCGTGGGACGGTAATAACACCTCATCGACGAGTCTAAATTGGACGTTAAATAACCATCGCCACGGCTGATCGACTGGCTCCCCAAAAGGCGGGGGGGGGAGGCCTTCTCGCCGTCGAGAAAACGTGAAATCGAGGTGAGATTGAATTAAAGCGTGAACAATTAAGAGATTCGCTCGCCGGGCTTTTACGAGCCTCTTTAATCTGCCCCCCACGTTCCCTCCCTCCCTCCCTCCCTCCCTCCCTCTCCGCTCTTATATGTGTTAGAGTTCCCCTGAGCGTGATTGACGCGGGGCTCGGCCTATCACGTCCAGGCGTTTCGCAGCCTGCGAAGGGAGAGCGGCGTAAAAAAGCGCTCTCGGGATTGTGTCCCGGCGTTATGCAAATGAGGTGGGCGTGGGTCCGCCTGTTTCTCACTCGTGCTGCCTTTGGCTTCGCCCAGGTGAGCCAGGCCGCCAAACCGCCCACCCCCCACCCCACCCCCAACTAGAAACCGAATGGTGACCCTCCCCCCCTCCTGGTATCGCGGAACAGATGGATGGACCTTAGAGAGAAGAGTAGCTCCTATTAAGAGAGTCCCTGTGTCCAATGGCAACCGCAGACTCGTGGGGGGGGGGGGGGGGGGGGGTGGTGGATGTGTTTGTCCGCTGAGCGGGAGGCTCCCCCCCCCCCCCAAGTGCAGCTCATTCCTAAACTGAGGGGCCAGCGGTGTGGGGGGGTGGGGTGGCGGGGTGGGGGGAAGGTTTTACAGGCCTCTGCTGAAGCATCGAAAAAACGTTCTCCCTCCAACCAGAAGGCTGGGGCTGGAAAACAGGATAGCCACCGAAAAAAAAGAAAAAACGCGGGGTAGCCGTGACGCGAAGGAGAGAGAGAGAGAGAGGCGGTCTGGGGAGACGGCGGGGTGAAGCCGCCCCCCCCCCCCCCCCCCCCCCGCCGGCGGAGTTCCGGCGGCGAGAGATGCGACGTTTATCCGGCGAGGCGGACGGTCTGGTTTCTTCTCTTTTTTTTTTTTTTTTTTTTTAGGTTGTTGTTTTGTTTTTGTGGGCTGACGGGACGGCTCTCGCCCCCGGGCCCGGTGACCAGCGCTGCGGACGGGACGGGATGGGGGACGGGACGGGGGACGGGGACGGGGGCGGGGGGGGGGGGGGGGGGATTTTGATGTGGAGACGTCCTGATGGAGCTGTTCCCTCCGGCTGCGTATTAGTGCCGCTGCTCTTCAGACAAGGGAGTCTTGCTGTGGAGCCTCGTCTCTGGGGGGCTGAGTTCATTACGCTCTCTTTCTCTGTCTCTATCTCTCTCTCTCTCTCTTTCTCTCACTCTATCCCCTATCTCTCGCTGTCTCTCTCCCACTCTGTCTCTATCAAATTCAAATTCAAATTCAAAATGCTTTATTGGCATGAAATACATTTGTACTTATTGCCAGGGCGTACACACAGAAACAGGAATAGGAATACAAACAACGTGAAATGCAATTAACAGTGTGGTAATGGCCACAGCCACATGCCCTCTCACTGTCTCTCTCTCTCTTTCTCTCTCCCCTCTCTCTCCCTCTCTCTGTCTCTCTCACTCTCTCTCATCCCTCCTCCCCTCTCTCTCTCTCTCTCTCTCTCGCTGTCTCTCTCCCACTCTGTCTCTATCTCTCTCTTTCTCTCACTCTCCCCTCTCTCTCGCTGTCTCTCTCCCACTCTGTCTCTATCTCTCTCTCTCTTTCTCTCACTCTCCCCTCTCTCGCTGTCTCTCCCCCTCTCTTTCCTCCTCTCCTCTCTCTCTCACTGTCGCGCTCCCTCTCTGTCTCCCTCCATCTCCCTCTCCCTCTGTCTCTCTCACCCTCTCCCTCTCCCTCTCTCAGTTGAATTGAATTCAGTTTGCTTTATTGGCATGACATATTTTAACATATATATTGCCAAAGCATATTGTTTGTGTAACACTTAGGAGAAAACAGCAATAACAATGAAAATAATCTCTGTCTCTCTCTCTCTGTCTCTCTCTCTCTCTCTCTCTCTCTCTGTCTCTCTCTCTCTCTCTCTCTCTCTCTCTCTGTCTCTCTCTCTCTCTCTCTCTGTCTCTCTCTCTCTCTCTCTCTCTGTCTCTCTCTCTCTCTCTGTCACACTCTCTCCCTCGGTATTTGGAGCTCTCTGGTACATTGTGTTGGCGGGATTAGAACCAGACGGTTCGACCGGCCCGGTTCTGGTTGCGTTTGGCGTCCCCCTCTCTCTTTTCAGGAGTACCGCCCCCCCCCTGGCGGCTGTGCCGCACCGGCGTTGATGCCGCGCGCGAACAAACTGCCTACCCCTTCCGCTGGCGGGGAGGGTCCCGCGGTCGAGAAACGGGTGCGGGTTTTTGTCCGGCGGTTTCGTCTGCGGTTTCGTTTGGCGAACCGACAGGGGGGCCGGCCGTGGCTCCGTCGTCGGTTTTCGCTCTTCGCTCTTTTCTCCGTCGTTCTCGGGCCGTCAAACCTCCATTGAACTTAGCTTCCGTTAATTGCGCGCGCCAAGTTAGCGAAAGGGCGCTGCGGCCGGTGGCCTACTGCAGCCCGCGCTAAGCTACGCGTGCGATGCCGGTGCACCCACTTTTTGTCTGTTCTGGCGCCGTGTCGTTCCCTGGGTCTGGTGCCCCGGCGAGTCCGCTCCGCTCCGCGCGGGAAGGAGCCGCGGCGCCGGACCGGACCGAGAACCGCGTCCCTTTAACGCTAACGTGCTAATGCGCTAACGCGCTAACGTGCTAACGCCTCCTCCTCCTCTCGTTCCGCAGGGCGAGCATCGTGCAGAAGAGGATCATCTACTTCCAGGATGAAGGCTCGCTCACAAAGAGGATGTGCGAGAGAGGTAAGCCCCCCGGTTGAGCACGGAGAGGGTCGCGTCGTCCGCCGCGCGCGTTTCGATGCGCGTCGATGGCGAGCGATAGCGTCCGCGGCTTTAATCGGGCTCGAGGCCGCTAGCCTTGAAACTTTTAAAGTTTCGCGTCACCGGATTCGTTGAACACATTTTACAAATCATCTTATGCCTTTTAGGCATTTTAGAACTTTGATCCTGAGCCTTCCCTGTCAGTTTTTCCCACGGCGCGCAGGAACTACCGCCGTAGGCTATGCATGGCAAATATTGGTCACTCACTCACTCACTCACACACTCACTCTCACTCACTCACTCACTCAATTACACACTCACTCACTCACTCACTCACTCACTCACTCACACTCACTCACTCACTCACTCACTCACTCATTCACACACTCACACTCACTCACTCACTCACTCACACACTCACTCACTCACTCACTCACTCACTCACACACTCACTCACTCACTCACTCACACACTCACTCACACACTCACACACTCACTCACTCACTCACTCACTCATTCACACACTCACACTCACTCACTCACTCACTCACTCACTCACTCACTCACTCACTCACTCACTCACTCACTCACACTCACTCACTCACTCACTCACTCACTCACTCACTCACACTCACTCACTCACTCACACACTCACTCACTCACTCACTCACTCACACTCACACACACTCACTCACTCACTCACTCACTCACTCACTCACTCACTCACGGACGACCTTTTGAGGGACGTTTTGTGGGACGCATGCGCAGGCGGTGCTGGCTAAAACGTGTCTGCGGAAGTGCGTTGCGCCGCGGGTCTGGACAGTTACGCGCTTGTTTCTCTACCGATTATTCGCAGTTTTACTTGTTCCGTGATGTTTTAATACCCTTGTTTTTCTGGGCGCTCTGCACGTTCCGCGACTCAGAGGCGAGCTGAGCGGAATTAGCCGGTCGGCCGAGCGCCGCCTGTGGCCCCGCCCCCCCGGTCGCCCGCGGTGACCTGCGACTTTTTCCCGCCCTTTTTTCAGAGTCGCCGTTCGGGGAGGTGACGGAGAAGCCCGCGATGGAGTGCTGCGCCTGCGGAACCGCCAAGTACCGGCTGACCTTCTACGGGAACTGGTCCGAGACCGTGCACCCCAAAGACTACCCAAGTGAGTCGCTTGCCCTGTAGGCACAGGCTTCATTTCGGCATGGGGGGGGGAGACGCATTGGGGGACCTCATAGTCCAGCGGTAACTCACCCTGTACCTGGAGACGGAGTGTAGCACAGTGGGTAAGGAACTGGGCTTGCAACCGAAAGGTCGCAGGTTCGATTCCCGGGTAAGGACACTGCCGGATTAACCAGGGAGAGAAGACCTTGACTCCTTAACCGAAATTGCTTCAGTATATATCCAGCTGTATAAATGGATACAATGTAAAATGCTATGTAAAAGTTGTGTAAGTCGCTCTGGATAACACTGCCCAACACTGTCCCTGGAGTTCTACCATCCTGTAGGTTTTCACTCCAACCCTAACAAAGCCACACCTGATTCAACAGCTAGAGCAGGGCTGCCCTACACTGTCCCTGGAGATCTACCATCTACCAATTAGCAGCTTAACGATGTCTCAAACTGTTGTGCTTTGCTAGGGCTAGAGTGAAAAAGCTACAGGATGATATATCTCCAGGAACAGGGGTTGGTCACCTCTGAGCCAGTCTCATGCCAAATCTCACGAGCATACCAGTTTTTATTTCATGTACTAGTTTATTTCGGCAGGGACAGTGTACATTTATAACATAACTGTAAATGTGCCAGAGTTTGCCCGGGCAGGCCGATGTTCAAACTGCACGTTCTGTGACCCTGAACGCGGGACGGACACGCGAACCCTGCCAGAATCTCCTTCCCGCGGGGCGACGGCGCTAACCGCCGCGCCGCTAGCTGGTCGAGCCGTGGATTCAAACGGAGATGTCTCTCCCCCTGTCTCTCTTGCCTCGAAACCTACGCGTACAGCTTCACCCCCCCCAACCCCCCCGCGCTGTGCAGATAACCTTGAAACCCGGCTGATGGGCGTCGGCTGAGCCTGGAGATTACTTGTGCGGTCACGCCCGCGCCGGGATCGATACGTCGTCGGTTGAAGACGGACCGCCCTTGTGCCGGATTAACCAGGGAGAGAAGACCTTGACTCCTAATTAACGGGCTTGGGTGAGGTCGAGCGGCCTGCTTCTAGGCGGCGAAGGTACGCCGTTGAGGCGGCGAAGGAGTTTCTGTGACGCCGACGCGAACGCACCGCCGACCCACGGAAACCGTAGCAACGCAACGCTGACTGTTGGGGGTTGCCTGCTCCTCGTCTTCAACCCCTCCTTCCATACGCGGGGAAAAAAAATATCGTTTTTGTCCAAGAGCGGTTACTCGGCACGCATCGAGTGCACTCGTTCCACAATGGCGGCCTAATGGTAAGCTTGCGGCAATCAGCCAGGACATCGTGGCTGTTCGCGACGGTTAATCAGCGCGTCGTTTCAACAGTGGCCACAGGGGGCGCCAGTCGGTACTAATCAATGTTCGGTTCACGCGGAGCTCTCAGATTGGCAATTGTTCGTTAAATTGGCGGTTCTCAAACTCGGTCCTGGAGTACCCCTGGCGCACGCTGGTTTTGGTTCCAACCGCACCTGCAGTCTCTGAATTTTAACGAGCATTTCCTGTGATTAGACTCTTCATCTTCGAGGGTTCACTTACCCTCTTAAACCGCATCATTTCAGAAATAGGTGCCATGAAGAATAAAAGCCCTGCACTCACATTGTGCTACATTGCAAACGATAGCATAAAAAGAGGCGACTTAATTCTTAATTGACCAAATTAAAGACTGAGGTGAATCAACAGGCTCCTCATTGGTTAAAGTGTGGACATAAAGACTACGATTCCCATATTCACATTGTGCTGTATTGCAAACGATTACACAAAGAGAGGTGGGTATATCAATAGGCTTCTAATTAGTGAACATGAGGACACCTGGTCTAAATCTAAACTGCAACTAACCATGTGGCAGACAATGAAGAATCCAGAGACGAAACAAACGATAACGAGCCAAACCGGCATTGTGTTCGTGAGTTTAAGGGAACAATTGCGAAGGTGCTCAAACGCGCGTGTTCGGCATCCTTAGCTGAGCACGAGATCGGCTGTGGCTACGGCCAGCGTACGCCGGGGCCCCCCAGGACCGAGTCTGAGAGACGCTGTTCTAAACGACGGGCGTTCATAGGACGGAGTGTAGCACAGTGGGTAAGGAACTGGGCTTGTAACCAAAAGGTCGCAGGTTCGATTCCCGGGTAAGGACACTGCCGTTGTACCCTTGAGCAAGGTACTTAACCTGCATTGCTTCAGTATATATCCAGCTGTATAAATGGATACAATGTAAAATGCTATGTAAAAAGTTGTGTAAGTCGCTCTGGATAAGACCGTCTGCTAAATGCCTGTAATGTAATGTAATGGGTGGAGGGAAAACAAACAGAGAAACTCCCCGTGGTATCCCAGTAACCCGGGCGACGACGGTCACCCCCCCGGGAACCGAAAGCCTGCCGGTGTAGGCCCAGGTTAGGGACAGCAGGGAAGGGGTTAACTGCTCGAGCTTCTCCCAAACGGGGGGAGAAATGTCTCCGTATGGAAACCGGGTTTGGTGGGGGGGGGTTAGGAAATATGCGTCGGCATGCTATCCTACATCACTGTGACCCCCCCGACGCAGTGTGATGGATTTTCGGGGGATTGAGCTCATGTAATGTTTTATAAACAGGTTTCTGGAGACGGGCACGCGTGCGTCCGTCGCGGCGTTAGAATGCTGTGAATCGCACAGGAAGTGAGGCGAGGAGGTTTCCCGGGCACCGAGCGGAAGGGAGCCGCGGTATCGGAACGCTTCCTTCGCCGCCGCGAAGATCGCGCCGTCTACCTGGGCCCACCTGATGTATACTCGCGACAATGCAGGTTCAGGGGCGGACGCGGTGGCGCAGCGGTTAGCGCTGTCGCCTCACAGCAAGAAGGTCCCGGGTTCGAACCTCGGCTTGTGGGGGCCTTTCTGTGCGGGGTTTGCACGTTCTCCCCACGTTCGCGTGGGTTTACTCCGGGTACTCCGGTTTCCTCCCACGCTCAAAGACATTACATTACATTACATTACATTACATTACAGGCATTTGGCAGACGCTCTTATCCAGAGCGACGTACAACAAAAGTGTATAACCATAACCAGGAACAAGTATGACGAAACCCCCTAGAGAGAAGTACCGGTCCAAGTGCAGGAAACATCCATATAGTTCAACTTGGACCATGAAGGTTAAACTGATTAACACTAACACAACGAGAACGGCAACAATGCAATCTGTGGAAAAAATACAAGCAGTAGTAAAGACATGCATGTTAGGCGCGCTCCTGCAGGTGCCCTCGACCAAGGCACTTGCCTCAGAACTGGAGTTGGTCCCCGGGCGCTGCACTGTGGCTGCCCACTGCTCCTAGGTAACTAAGGATG
>NC_049216.1:4259143-4274143 GCF_013347855.1 Anguilla anguilla
TAGCACAGTGGGTAAGGAACTGGACTTATAACCGAAAGGTCGCAGGTTCGATTCCCGGGTAAGAACACTGCCGTTGTACCCTTGAGCAAGGTACTTAACCTGCATTGCTTCAGTATATATCCAGCTGTATAAATGGATACAATGTAAAATGCTATGTAAAAGTTGTCTAAGTCGCTCTGGATAAGAGCGTCTGCTAAATGCCTGTAATGTAATGTAATGAAATGAAAATCTAAACCTGTGCCGGGTTCGTCAATTAACAGTGGATGTGTCCTCGGGGTCCCTCTAGGGGGTGGACTAAATGCTTAGTCCTTTCCAATGATCCACCCCCCCCCCCCCCATTTCTCTCTCGGCACGTTTTTGTTCTTTCTGAGGTCCACCACGGCGCCGCCCTGGAGGAGATTCGCCGCAGTAGCGCGCTGAACATTTAGCCGCGTTTCCTGCGTTGCGTAATGTGATGTGATGTAACGCGCGCGGGCGAGCTCGCGGCCCTCTCGTCTCTCGGGCGGCGGTGGCAACGTGCAAATGGGCGGCGGCGTAGTATAACGGGTAGGGAGCTAGTCTTGTGACCTAAAGGTCGCGGGTTCCATTCCCGAGCAGTACGCTGCCGTCATTACATTACATTTACTTGGCAGACGCTTTTATCCAAAGCGACGTACAAAAAAGTGCATTTCATGGTCATGGACAACTGCTAAACACAGGTTCAGTAGGGTACAATACTTATTTTGTACAGCTATTTCTAGCCAAGAACACAGTTCACACAGTGAACGCTATTCAGACCTAACCTCTGCAAAGCCAACTAGGCAGAAGAATAAGCTACAGTATTAAGGACAAATACAAATTACCTTGCGCCTCTCTTTTCGCTCGCCATCGTACCCTTGAGCAAGGTACTTAACCTGCACTGCTGCAGTATACAGTATATCCAGCTGTATAAAGTGTGAAAACGCTAAAAGTTGTGCGTGTGAGTCACTCTGGCTAAGAGGATCCGCTGAATTCCAGTACTATAAAATATGATTACCTCTCTCCTCTCTTCGAGCGTCCGCATTACATCGCCTTTGCCCCCCCCCCCTGGGCACCTTATTTTTTAAACATCCAAGTAATGAAAGACTGTTAACATTTAAATGGGAAAAAAAAAAAAAAAACGCGGCGTCCTTCTCTGGAGCCGCGCAGGGAACTCGACGAACCGCTTCGTAGCGTCGCCCCCGGCGACGGCGGTCGGCTCACCTGCGCGTCTCAAGCGCGTCTCGAACGATTGACGCCGCCCTTGCGAAAGCTGACACAGCGTTTCTCATTTGAGCGGCCTTTTTTTTTTTTTCTCTTTCAAAACTTTTTCAGCTTTATTGGACAGGACAGTGTACAGGGACAGGAAGGAATGGGGAGCGAGAGAGAGAGAGAGAGAGAGCGAGAGTGAGAGACATGCGACAAGACAATTGCTGCTCGGCTGGAATTGAACCGACAACGTCGCAGCTCACAGCGAGCGCAGAATTAGCATTCAGGAAGAAATGGCGAGATCGCGCAATCCGAATCCGTCTGTCACAGTCGCAGAACTGTGGCACCGTTTGTAACGTTAGTCGCCAACCCAGACATGTGTCACGCATTTATCACACCTCTCTCTGTGAAGCAGAGTTACCGTTTCCGTAGTAAATAATTGCCTGACCACCATCGCCAGTTAGCCTCATGCTCTGTGTGTAATAGGTGGCGCGTGAATGTGAATGGAAACCCTGTACCAGAATGAATATACTTAATATCAAAAACAGTACGTTTTGTACAAGACTGAATCAGGGACGAGAGAAATGATTGATTGGCAGATGCGTCAAATTCATGCGGCACTGACAATAGTGCATTCCCGGCATATGGTGGCCCATCCATAAGGTCATTCCATTATGCGCCATTAGAAGAGCCGGCCAGTTTGATTGTACTTTTATAGTGCTGTTTAGAAAGACATCGTCACACAGGAAGTGTATTACTGTAGGTCCCAGAGGTGTCATTTTAGCGAAACCTATGGTATGTCAAAGTAACGTCATGCAAAGTCCAGCTGCTGAAAGATGTGAAAATTTATTTTAGCGGTTGTGGCCTGTGCTGTTGATGACGAAAGGCGTGTTTACTTCAACAATCAACAATTATTATGACAAAATGGGGCGACATAGCTCAGGAGGTAAGACCGATTGTCTGGCAGTCGGAGGGTTGCCGGTTCAAACCCTGGGCGTGTCGAAGTGTCCTTGAGCAAGACACCTAATCCCTAACTGCTCTGGCGAATGAGAGGCATCAGTTGTAAAGCGCTTTGGATAAAAGCGCTATATAAATGCAGTCCATTTACCATTTACCATTTACAAACCAATTAAGGTTTCTGCTTAAAGAGGTTGCATTAATGCAGTTGCATTTTCCAAGCAGGAAAAATAAGAACAACTGTGTGGCACACGCTGAGAACACTGGTGTCTCTATCATAGCATTCGTATCGTAACGTTATATCGAAACAGTCAAAACATTGGGCCGTTTCTGGATTGATTTACAAAACTAGTGCGTAGCGCTACTTTTCAGCTAGAAGAACTGTAGATCGTGTCAACGCATCCAAAAATACAACAGAACGCATACAAAAACAGGCAATGGTGTCTCTAGCCATCCCAAAACAACAACAGCGATTTGTTAAGTGATGGGTTGGTTCGATGGGCACACTTTTCATTTTTGACCGTGATAGGAACAAAACGACCAATCGGATCCGCCCAATCGGATCCGCCCAATCGGATCCGCTGAAGGCTGGAGCTCCAGGTGGAGGAGCGCCGGTCTTCAGTCATTTCGACTGGATGTCGCGTCGTTGCCTTCGAAGACGCAGACTGTGTGAATATGCACGACCGCACCACTAAAGTTTGTCCTCAAGCTACCCAGAGGCCCCGAAAAACAGCTGCAGAGAGAGAGAGAGAGGGGAATGACCTCACGTATCCGCTCCGAGAAAATTAAGGGAGAGTGGGTAAAAATGCTAATGAATCATCTGGCAAGTTTGTGTTCTTTTTTTTTTTTTTTTGTTGAGAAAAGTCAAGTAGGGCGTCCGTTAACCCTGGGTTTTCCACGTGGGGTCTACGGACCCCTGGGGGTCCTTGAAGGTACTGCAGGGCGTCCCTGGCCAAATCTGATATGCGGTGACCATAATACGCAGATTTGGGAAAAATATTTCAAAATATAAAACCGTTTTTTTTTTTTATGTGACCCCTTTTCAACTTTTGATGGCCATGATCTGGAAGCCTTTGAGCCTGGGTTGGGGGTACCTGGATGAGAAAATATTCAAGACCCCTGCGTTGAACTATTCATCAAATTTGTATAGCCTGATATAGCGACTATCCTCTGCTCTGTGTCTGCGCTGCTGCTGAATGTAAATGGCGGCCTTCGCCCCGCCATGCGCACCGCCGCCCGCCCGCCCGCCCGCCGGCCAGAATGAGCCGGTGTCGGCCGCGTGCGACCTCTAGCCAAGCGGCGTGACCTTAAAACGCCGCTCGTTCGGATGGAAACGGTCGGGTATGATTGACGGATGTTTTTTTTTTTTTCCCCCGGAGTTAATTAGAGCGTCTGTCCCTTTCGCCGCGAAGGGTTACGCTAATCCTGACGGCGGGGGGCGGCGCTGCTGAGCGGAGTGTTCCCTGCTCTGGACTCTGAGTCACCGCTAACCCTCAGGGTCTTCAGGATAGCTGCCCACAGTCTGTCAGCAGCTATTCAGTCAGGTCACTTCTCTTCCCAATGGGCTAGCTCTCCTGTAGTACTGTGTGTGGCCTGTAGGGTGTAAAATAGCCACTGGCTCTGCTGTTGTACTGTGTGTAGCATGTAGGGTTTAAAATGGTCACTGGCTCTCCTGTAGTACTGTGTGGCCTGTAGGGTGTATAATAGTCACTGGCTCTCCTGTAGTACTGTGTCTTCATTAGAGTGTAAAATAGTCACTGGCTCTCCTGTAGTACTGTGTGTGGCCTGTAGGGTGTAAATAGCTATTGGCTCTCCTGTAGTACTGTATGTGACCGGTAGGGTGTAAAATATCCACTGGCTCTCCTGTAGTACTGTGTGGCCTGTGCCTCACTCCGTAGAGACGGAGTGTGGCACAGTGGGTAAGGAACTGCGCTTGTAACCGAAAGGTTGCAGGTTCGAATCCCGGGTAAGGACACTGCCGTTGTACCCTTGAGCAAGGTACTTAACCTGCATTGCTTCGGTATATATCCAGCTGTATAAATGGATACAATGTAAAGTGCTAAGTAAAAAAGTTGTGTAAGTCGCTCTGGATAAGAGCGTCTGCTAAATGCCTCTAATGTAATGTAATGTAATGCCTGTAGGGTATAAAATAGTCACTGGCTCTCCTGTAGTACTGTGTGTGGCCTGTAGGGTGTAAAATAGCCACTGGCTCTCCTGTTGTACTGTGTGTGGCCTGTAGGGTGTAAAATAGTCACGGACTCTCCTGTAGTACTGTGTGTGGCCTGTAGGGTGTAAAATAGTCACTGGCTCTCCTGTAGTACTGTGTGAAGCTTGCACTGTTCACGGGTAAGTGCATGCACTTTGCCTGGCTCTCGGTGGATAAGCAGCCAATTCAGAGAGACACAGTTGCGTACTGGGGAAAACGGAACGTATGCGAACATTCACGTTTTAAAATTACCATTGTGTTTTCTAACGGAAATGCACAGCATTGCATTGAAATTTAACGTCTGACTATTACTGTTACTATAGCACTGTGGGGAGTTTCAATGCAAATATCTGATACTCTGTGATCTGTTCAAAATCACATTGGATGTGAATGTTAAGCCAGACACAACACAAAATAAATTGAAGGTTGTTTCCGCATAGTTAGGAAATGACTATGAGTCACGGTGATGTGTTTATTATTGCTTTACAGCAATGGCAGGTTGGAATGTTCCCATAATGCCTTGCTGTTTTGCATGTGCAACGTACCGTTGAAGTGCAGCGCGCCTCACGCTCCGGCGCTGCCGTCTGTCTTTCCCGCCGTCTGTCTTTCCCGCCGTCCGTCTTTCCCACCGTCTGTCTTTCCTGCATCTGTCTTTCTTGCCGTCTGTCTTTCCCGCCGTCTGTCTTTCCTGCCGTCTGTCTTTCCCGCCGTCCGTCTTTCCCACCGTCTGTCTTTCCTGCATCTGTCTTTCTTGCCGTCTGTCTTTCCCGCCGTCCGTCTTTCCCACCGTCTGTCTTTCTTGCCGTCTGTCTTTCCCACCGTCTGTCTTTCCTGCCGTCTGTCTTTCCCGCCGTCCGTCTTTCCCACCGTCTGTCTTTCCTGCATCTGTCTTTCTTGCCGTCTGTCTTTCCCGCCGTCCGTCTTTCCCACCGTCTGTCTTTCTTGCCGTCCGTCTTTCCCGCCGTCCGTCTTTCCCGCCGTCCGTCTTTCTTGCCGTCTGCCTTTCCTGCCGTCTGTCTTTCCTGCCGTCTGTCTTTCCTGCCGTCTGTCTTTCCCGCCGTCTGTCTTTCTTGCCGTCTGTCTTTCCTGACGTCTGTTTTTCCTGCTATCCGTCTTTCCTGCCGTCTGTCTTTCCCGCCACCCGTCTTTCTTGCCGTCTGTCTTTCCTGCCGTCCGTCTTTCCTGCCGTCTGTTTTTCCTGCTATCCGTCTTTCCTGCCGTCTGTCTTTCCCGCCACCCGTCTTTCTTGCCGTCTGTCTTTCCTGCCGTCTGTCTTTCCTGCCGTCCGTCTTTCCTGCCGTCTGTCTTTCCTGCCGTCCGTCTTTCCTGCCGTCTGTCTTTCCTGACGTCTGTCTTTTCTGCCGTCCGTCTTTCCTGCCGTCCGTCTTTCCCGCCGTCTGTCTTTCCCGCCGTCTGTCTTTCCTGCTGTCCGTCTTTCCTGCCGTCAGTCTTTCTTGCCGTCTGTCTTTCCCGCCGTCTGTCTTTCCTGCCGTCTCTTTCTTGCCGTCTGTCTTTCCTGCTGTCCGTCTTTCCCGCCGTCTGTCTTTCTTGCCGTCTGTCTTTCTTGCCGTCCGTCTTTCCCGCCGTCCGTCTTTCCCGCCGTCCGTCTTTCTTGCCGTCTGCCTTTCCTGCCGTCTGTCTTTCCTGCCGTCTGTCTTTCCCGCCGTCTGTCTTTCTTGCTGTCTGTCTTTCCTGACGTCTGTCTTTTCTGCCGTCCGTCTTTCCTGCCGTCTGTTTTTCCTGCTATCCGTCTTTCCTGCCGTCTGTCTTTCCCGCCACCCGTCTTTCTTGCCGTCTGTCTTTCCTGCCGTCTGTCTTTCTTGCCGTCCGTCTTTCCTGCCGTCTGTCTTTCCTGCCGTCCATCTTTCCCGCCGTCCGTCTTTCCCGCCGTCCGTCTTTCCTGCCGTTCGTCTTTCCCGCCGTCCGTCTTTCCTCACCGCTATGTTGCTATGTAACAGCTTCTCTCGTTCTCTCCCGATGGACGGAAGACCACGATGGCGGTCGCAGCTGACGGGGGCCGACGGCTGAAAGGACAGGCCCCCCGGGGGGGGGGGCGGCGGCGGCGGCTAACCGCCAGGGCGGTTCTCTCTCAGCGGGAAGAAGCGTCAGGGCGTGGTCCGCGGAGAGCCTCGGGCGTCCCGCTGCCGGCGACGCACGTCCGGAATTTTGAAATTTATTTCTCGATTATTTCAGCGCACGCAGGCAGGTCGTCTGGCCTACCCCTCGGCCCCCCCCATCCCCCCCCATCCCCCCCATCCCCCGCGATCTCAATTAAAAAACGCGAAGGCCAGTTTTTCTTTCGCCTTTTCCTTCGGGAAGGGGACATTAAAATTCCTGACCGCGCCTGCGACAGATGCCGCTGTTTGGAGGAAGGCAAGAAGGCTTCGTCGACCTCTCTCCTTTTTTCGGGCGTTCGGTCGGCAAGAGGGCGGGCCCAGCGCCAGACCGCGGCATCTTATTCAGAGGTGGGTGACCCGGCTTCAAAGAGTAAAAAGACTGACCTTGTATTTGCTCCACCAACCTGCACTAAACCAGCTGATTACAATAACTAGTTCTCCTATTATGCTGAAGAGTTATGCTAATTAGAGTCAGCTGGTTTAGTGCTTGGTGCTGGAGCAAATACATGGTCAGTCTTTTTTACTCTTTGAAGCCGGGTTACCCACCTCTTATCTTATTCTATATCATATTATTATAATATATGATAATATTATTATATATTATATTATTCTATGTGCGGTCTCTCTTCGTAGGCCTGTGCTGTTCGGCCGGGCTCGGATGTCTGGTCAGGAAAAGAGAGGAGGAGAGTCCAGGATTTGGGAGTTTTTTTTTTTTGTTTTTTTTGTGGCTTTTTGAATCCGTGCCGCCGAGCCTTCTCTCCGCTCGGCGATAAACCGTGAAACCGGGCGGCGGCGGCGGCCGGCGACGCGGAACGGACGCCATTTATAACCGCTCGTCCCTGGGAGCTCGCGGGGCCCACTCGCGGGGAGGGGTCGCCGCGTTCCGCGATCGCCTCCGTGGAAACGACAGGAATCTCGGTGGACGCCGCTCGGCGCGGTCTGAAGTGTTCGCCGACAGCAGCTCCGGCAGAGAGCAGGGGAGAGGTGAACGCAGCGGCCTCGCGCTCTCTGACCCCCTCGGCCCTCGACAGCTCGAAATTGAGACGCCGCGTACGCAAATTTGTCCCGCCTGAACGCTTGCCGCCCGAAACGTTCTCTCCCCGACCCGGCGGCTTAAGTCCGCCGTAGGCACGAGCGATCCTACGCGAATTTTTTGCGAAAACGTTTTCGGGGGGGGGGGGGGGGGGAGACGGAGAGAGAGAGAAAAAAAAAAAAAAAAAAAAAAACAAGGACTAATCTAAAAAATGATATTCGCGAGCATCAGTGGCGAGAGAGTCCGGGAGTGCGGAAAAAGCAATTTCGGCGTTCGGCGAGTCCCATTTGCTGAACCCGGGCAGGTGGGCAGACGTGACGTGAGCGCTTAAGATGGGCCCTGTGTTTGTCGTTCGGAAGACCTTCAGAGACAGTTACGTAATAATGCGTTATAGCCATTGTAATAAGCATATATCGATGTATTTTTAACAGCTCATAACAGCTGTTAAAAATACAAATAAAATACAAAATATGTTGCGCCTGTATTGTGATTTCCCATACTTTTGTGTCCTGTTATTACGAGCCTGTCGTGCTGGTCGCACATGCCTGTCACAATTGACTGTGGCCACTGTCTAGATCGGATGAAGGTTTACTGTAGGCACAATAAGGCTCACTGTAAATAAAGTGCTACCTTGACGTATTCTGTTGCGTACTCTCAGAGTAAACATGGGAGGTGGCCTGCATCTCAGGTCCCGCCCACGTGCTGAACCCCTGAATACCAGCTCCTCCCCCTCAGGCAGACGCTTCAGGATCCCCCCCAACGCAAACTGAATAGGTATAGGCACTCCTTTGCTCCCCTGTCTATTAAAGCTCTGAATAGCAGCCTTAGGAGGTAAGGTTAGGAGCTAGGAGGTCCGCTGCGTTGTGCAATTTGTGTATTATGAATATAATGTGTGTATGTGCTGTATGTATTGTAGGTACCTGTCTTAAATGTATGTGTAATCAGCAATGTGCAATTGTGCTGTCCTATTGTGTGTTATTATGTATACTGTCTTCGTACAGCAAGCACCAGATGTGTCTAAAACAAATTTCCTTCGGGACAGTAAAGTCTGTCTTATCTTGTACCGGAATTTTCTTTGAATCCTGAATCAGAATCAGGATTCGAAAGCGCCGGCGCCGTATTCCAAAAAGCGTCGATACAATGCTTAACGTTCACGTTAGCGACCGTCGTTCTGTAAAATGTAGTATTTTCGCAGCGCGGTCGTCTTTTGAAAGGCCCTCTGCGTTTTGGTCGAGACGAAAACGCGAAGCGGTCGAGAGTTAATTCCCGGAGCAACTGAGTAAACGAGGAAAGTAAAAAGAAGAGGAAGGTCTCTCTTTTTTACTCGCGGAGACGCGGGAGGGAGCGAATCTTCCGGCCGCCGTTGGGGTTCTCTGCTTTTGATGCCGGGCTTTCCATCTCGGTGAAGAAGCCCGTCGTGTGAACGCTGTGGAGGGTTTGTTTATTTATTTATTTGTTTATTTGTTTATTTATTTATTTATTTATTTATTTATTTATTTATTTATTTATTTATTTATTCATTCATTTATTTTCACCTTGAACTCAGAGCTTGCATCTCCGGCCCCTGTTCGAGTGGGCCGTCTCGGCCAATGGGAAGCGGCTCTGAGGAGGAGCCCGAGGAGTCAGTTCGGCCGTCGTAAATGCGGCCGAACGCTGATTCGCTCCGCGCTAATAAGCTCAGGGCTAGCCGTCAGTCGTCCGCGAACAGAGACGTTCTTCACCGGCGCGCTGCCGCGCGTTCGATAAAGCGAGGACGGTAAGTGACCTCTCGCTGTCCTCCGGGGTCCGCTGAGCATTCCCTTTCTCGTTTGACTGCTTCTGGCCCGCGAAGGTCACGTGACCATTTTCAGCCAATCGCGAGCCAGTCTCGAGTCGATGCGGCAACGGGATTCCATCGCTTACGCCGTTGGCGGCGCGCCGTCCGGTGGGTGTCCCCGTAGCGTTTGGGCGGTGGAAACAAAGAACTTTTCTGACGTTTTTATTGGCTGACTGATTTAAAGTGAAACCGCCACTGATGTGTGTGCAAAATGGTGAGGCTGTGGTGTGGCTTTGTTCCCGTACAACCTTTCCTTCTTTCAGAAGGAACATCGCATATTAAACGGCAGCGCTCAGTGCCGTCATTAAGCTATTAAGCTATGAAGCTAAGTATAAAGACTACCCACTTTATCATGTATCATTTCTACTTGGACGGCGTCAGTAATAATAATCAACATGTAGGAAAACCTCCCATACAACTGCTCAGGATCCGGAAAAGTTGTATGAAAAGTGTTGCAGGTTTACATCCCAGGAGGAGCACAGCAGTACTTAACTTTCTCATGCAAAAATGCCCAGCTGTAGCATGAAAACATTTTAGCGGTGGAAGTCGCTCTGGGTTGGGTGTCTACTAAGGAAATCAATAAAACAAACCTAATAACCTGACAGAGTAAATGCATTATGTAGGCTTAGCAAAGCAGCAGCAAGTAGCTGCCGAAGAAACGAACAGTGACAGCCGGCTGACTGCCCTTTTGCTTTTCCTCGGTGGCGTCAGCTGACGTTTGCCGAAGGGATAAAAAGTGATGCGGAGTTGGCCTGTTTTCTGTTGGATGTTTCGGTAATGTTACTTTTAGCTATCTGGCTAGCGACACTAGGTGGAGTAAGTAGGGTGTGTGGGCGGGGTTGAAGATGGAGGAGGAGACTCCCCTGATTGTAAACAGGACCGCAACCGTGCAAAAAAAAAAAATCATGCGTAGTATGCCTTTAAGTACAACCAATGTGGGTTTCTCCATATTCTCTCCATTTTAGCCATATTTGCCATATTTGAAAGCTTAATTATGTTGAACCTACTTAAGCATTTGTGTTCATATTCATTGAGATACTAAGTTAACTAATTTTTAGAATTAAGTGGAATCGAGTACTCCTTTTTCATTTGTACTCGTCGTTCACAAATTCTTACTTCAATATTTTTGCATAAATTACTGTTTTCTAAGAAATCAAGAAAATAATTCATCTTTTATATATGGAGGAAAACCACACTGGTTGTCCTTAAACTAGCCGTGTTAGTCTGACGTTTACTTATTAATATTCGAAGTAGAGATTACTCAGATTTTTTAGTGAAGGCAGTGAATTATTTTTTAGCGTGGAAACTTAATTAGGTTCTGAATATCGTGCTGTCGCTGGGGTTTCTGACATAGCTACTCCTGGAGTGTGGACATTTAAAAAAAGCCCAGCAAGGTCTGAGTTGCCATTGTTCCGTGCCGACAACTTCCCCATCGATTCTGATAACATTTGGCCGAAAACGTCAGGTGATTCTGTCCAGTGGGTCACGTTCATCCAAATATTTCTGTCGCTTGTCTCTAGGATGGGGAACCCAGACTGTCCGGAAGTGAGTTTTGTAGAAGCCTACCACCCCCGCCACCCCCTTCCCACAATGCAGCATTTTGAGACTTAAGGCCATAAGAGATTACTTATGGATTACTCAGATTTTTTAGTGAAGGCAGTGAATTATTTTTTAGCGTGGAAACTTAATTAGATTCTGAATATCGTGCTGTCACTGGGATTTCTGACATAGCTACTCCTGGAGTGTGGACATTTAAAAAAGCCCAGCAAGGTCTGAGTTGCCATTGTTCCGTGCCGACAATTTCCCCATCGGTTCTAATAACATTTGGCCGAAAACATCACGTGATTCTGTCCAGTGGGTCACGTTCATCCAAATATTTCTGTCGCTTGCTCTAGGATGGGGAACGCACACTGTCCAGAAGTGAGTTTTGTAGAAGCCTACCGAACACCCGCCACCCCCACCCACCCCTTCCCACAATGCAGCATTGCAGCAATTTGAGACTCATTTTGAGGCCATTATCCCTCTGCCTCTCTCTCTCTGGGTAACGCGCGGGGTGCCCAGTGTGGCGCTAATGAGAAACGCGACGGAAGCCGGCGGAAACGGGCTGAACGCGCCGCTCCCGCGATCCGGCGCCGGAGCCCACCCGGCTCCCGCCGCGCCCGGAACGGGCCGCGATAAAGATCTTCCCAGCTTCCCCCCCTCGCGGCGCGGAGCGCGGGTTTCATTAGCGCTCGAGGGGCGTCCCCGGGGGAGAGCCGCGAGCGACGAAGCCGCGCGGGGGGGGGGGGAGAGCGGGGCCGACTCACGCTTCTAATCATCGAGCTTCGGGCGGGACGCACCCCCCCCCCCTGCTGATGCCCGTTTTTACGGGACGGGGGACCTGCGCGTGCGACCGAGCGATGAGTCACGGCCCTCGGGTGCGATCAGGCGTCGGCGGGGCCTCTCTCTCTAAGCGCCGTGCGAAGCTGTCCGGCTTTTCCGACGCTTCAGATACTCAGGAGAGCGCGCCGCGGTGCGCGCCGTCTATTCATTTACTTACTTATTTATTTATTTATGGAGCACCTTTTTCCGAAGCAGGCATCACAAAGGGGCTTTCGCATATCGTCGAAAGAGATTAGCATAAACACATTTTGCGGGGGGGGGGAAAAAAAAACCGCACAATGACATCATTGAAAGGCCTGTTTTGTGGCCGGCAAAAAGGTTTTCAAGCACCTGTTTAAAAACAGGCCCCCCGGCGCTCGCGGGCCCTAATGCCCTGAAGGAAGAATGTTCCGGAGCGAAATGCCGTGGCAGGTGCTCGATCGCCCCCCCCCCTTGCTTTAAATTTAGCCCCGGGGCGAGCGAACGCCCCCCAGGAACGAACGAACGAACGCTCGAGCGCGGGTCCTGTTGACCCCCCTTTCCCCTTTTCCGGTGCCTCAAACAGATCGAAGCTCACCCCTTCTTCGACGCTTCCGTTTTAAAGGCGGGCGAAACCCCGACAGCACTTCGAGCCACAACCCCCCCCTTGGCGTAGAATCTTGGACGAATGACGCGCGAGAAAACTCAGGCGTCTTCCGTGCGTAGGTACTCCTGACGCCATCTTCCTGTCGAGGACGTTAAGAACACCGCGCGCTCGACGTGTCGTCACGAAAGCTTTACGAACGTTGTGCGTGTTTTTGCGTAACCCAAAAAAAATAGATCCTTGCCCAGAATAGGCCCACCTCAACAAGGCGAAACCGTAGACGTTGATTCAGTCGACATTGTGCCGTCGATTATAATAGGGCTACAACTGGGGCGACACAGCTCAGGAGGTAAGACCGATTGTCTGGCAGTCGGAGGGTTGCCGGTTCAAACCCCACGCCCTGGGGCGTGTTGAAGTGTCCTTGAGCAAGACGCCTAACCCCTAACTGCTCTGGCGAATGAGAGGCATCAATTGTAAAGCGCTTTGGATAAGAGCGCTATATAAATGCAGTCCATTTACCATTTAACTTGTGCACTTTTTTTCCCCATTCAGTTTGGTGAATGTTTTATGGAAGGCAATGCGTACGGTGGAGGAGGAAGATCGCTTGCGCAGAACCGAAGGCGAGGAAGAAGAAAAAAAAAGCCGGCCGTTGCTCGCCGCAACGACGGCTTTGACGTGGGAAGGCTCGCGAGAGCCGCCGCGGGTATCGATCGCCCCTCTGTGTTTTTCAAACCTTCGCCCCGGCGGCGGCGTCGGGAGACAGCCGTCGAAGTTATTAACGCGCTTCAGCGATCCGTTAAAAAATTTTTTTTTTTAAAAACCGGCGAAGAACGTCTCTGTTCGCGGACGACCGACGGCTAGCCCCGAGCCCCGCGCTTATTAGCGCGGAGCGAATCAGCGTTCGGCCGCATTTATAACGGCCAACCGACTCCTCGGCCTCCTCAGCAGAACCGCTTCCCATTGGTCGAGACGGCCCACTCGACAGGGGCCGGAGATGCAAGCTCTGAGTTCAAGGTGAAAATGAGAAAATAAATGACTGACTGACTGACTGACTGACTGACTGACTGACTGACTGACTGACTGACTGACTGACTGCATGAATGAATGAATGAATGAATGAATGAATGACTGACTGACTGACTGACTGACTGACTGACTGACTGACTGAATGGTTCTTCGAGCGCGGCGGCCGTCTCTTCGCGCCCGGAGGGGAGCGTCTTCGTGCGCCTCCTGCTCGGTCGGGGACCCCCCTCCCGTTCATTCGCGTCGATTCGTTTTTTTTTTTTTAAACGCCGAACCGTCCGGATCGTGACTCGTAACCTCTTTGCTCCGCGCGGGTGACGTACGGCTCGAAGTACGGCTTACCGGACGGGTTAATAAAAAAAAAACGTCTCCCTGGTGGAGAGAGATCCTCCCTCTCCGCCCGGCATCTTTAGCGCGGGACGAAGTTTTAAACTCCGCGTCGTCGTTTTGATTTAAAAACCGCCGCCTTTCGGATCCGCTTAACGTCGGCCCGGCTTTTCGGCCGCGGTGACGAGGCGTCGAGGGACGCGCTGCCGGACGTTTTTTCTCTTCGCGTCGCGACGCTTCGGTGTCCGTAAGTATTCGGAACGTCCCAGGTTTTCAGATTCAGAGCCTGTAAAAAAAAAAAAAAAAAAAACTTTGTCC
Organism: Anguilla anguilla; assembly: GCF_013347855.1. Taxonomy (NCBI): domain Eukaryota; kingdom Metazoa; phylum Chordata; class Actinopteri; order Anguilliformes; family Anguillidae; genus Anguilla; species Anguilla anguilla. Next base: position 4,273,091 of record NC_049216.1, read on the forward strand.
ATGTACCAACTTCTAGTCATCGGCGTGACCCTCATGATTGGCAGATAAATGCGAAAGCGTCCATTTAAAAAAACGACAAAAAGAAAACTATGACAGCAGTCTTCCGGTTGGGGGGCTCTCTTCGCCCTCGAAAGTGGCGCCAGGCGCGGACACCGTTCAGCGGTCCGGACAGCCAGCGAATCAGAGGACTCTCCTTGGCCCCGCGCCGCCAATCGCGGCGCTCCGCTCGTAACCCGGGAGAGCCTGCCGCGCCTCACGTCTCCGTCGTCATCGCCAGCGGGAGGCTGTTACTGCCGGGTCCCTCTCCTCAGTTGTCGCTCTTCCCAGTGCTAACGGCCTTGAATCGGGCGCCCTGCCGCCATTGTGGCTCTGCGAGCGTGTGCGGCGGCGTAGCGCCGTTAGCTTCTGCGTGGGATCTCGTTAGCAGTTCAAGAGCCAGACGGGATTGTAGGCGGGATTGGATCCTGCTGGCACAGAAGCCTGGACCTATATAATATGAAAAATAAATGAATGTATATGGATGTATGACATTTGGTAGTCAGTCCATGATATTTGTTGTAGCACCCCCCAGCCTGCTTTTGCTTCCAAAAACCACCCCCCCTCCCCCCCCATGGTCTGCTGTCACCATTGCCCCCCCCCCACCCCCCACCACTAGACTAGTGCTTCTTGCTGTCTTGCTGCGAGCGTTACTGACTGAAATGCCACTGTCTTTTTTTGGGGTTCGGGATTGTGCGACTTCTGAACCTGAGACACTATAATTACCTCTCACCTACCCCCCCCCCCCCCCCCCCCCCCGCCCGATTTACAAATTACCTTAAGAACGAACAGACGCACTCAGCTAGTATCACATTCACTGGATGCCTGGGTGGTGTTTGTTACAGTGATATTACAATGATATCTGGAAACGGCTGCCGGCTATCCGCTCGTAGCGGGTAAGGCGTATTAACAGCAAGAGAAAGCCGGGAGGTTTGCGGTTTGCTTACCAGAGTGTGAACGAACGACATCTCCGGGTGACAGCTACAAAACGACTAAGCGTCTTCTGATCAAACGCCG
>NC_049216.1:4279143-4381643 GCF_013347855.1 Anguilla anguilla
GGGGCAGAGATTCCGGAAACTTCCACGTTTCAGAATGCCTGCGTGCCGTAACAATAGGAAGGGGTTCTGTTGCAAATAGATCTTCTAGTTGTTTGAATTCATTTCAATTCCAGCGTGTAATCAGAAAGCACGGTGGTGTCGGAGAAAGAGCGATATCGTCATGTGAATAAATGTAATCAGGTTAAACGAAGCAACAGGAACGCAAAGCCAAGACCGGTAAACCTGAGTCGTGTTAACTTATCCTTTATTGCCCCAAAAACTGAGCACGTCCGCAAATAATATTTTAAGGGAGTTGGCTTCTTCATGTTTGCCTACCTATAGGGAAGGTTAAATTCCATTGGGCGTCTCTTTCGTATGGTCAAACTTTCGTTTCAGTCGGAGCTGAAACAAATAACGGTTTCGTTAGATTTTTAAAAATAAAAATTTGTATCGAAAGTACCGTGAGTAAGAACGCAGTACCTCGGCGTAATGCTGATCAACTTGCTCTCGATTCAGATTGGACTGACGAAATGTGGCAAGTTTGGGTTTATCTGGGAGAAGCTGCTTATCTGGGAGAAAAATGAGCATTACAGGCATTTAGCAGACGTTCTTATCCAGAGCGACTTACACAACTTTTACACAGCATTTACACTGCATCCATTTATACAGCTGGATATGTACTGGAGCAATGCAGGTTAAATACCTTGCTCAAGGGTACAACGGCAGTGTCCTACCAGGGAATCGAACTGGCGACCTTTAGGTTACAAGACCAACTCCTTAGCCATTATACTACACTGCCGCCCCAGAGCAGAAATGGGGGGGGGGGAAGAAAACAGCCAGATGTAAGACGACAAACTCCTACTCCTATCCCGACACGCCAGTGCTGAGGTCCTAAACGTGTCACTTTACGGCCACTGTGATTGGCCGAGCAACTTTTTGACATCGGGAGAAGCGCCCTACAAAATGGCTCCAAAAGGGCTGCTCTGTATCTCCACAGAGGAGCCCATTCTAACCCATTCAAGGTTTATAGTTGGGAAACATGGTTCAATCCGGGAGACTTTTCACTCTTTTCACAACTACCTTAGTGCGTTCCATGAAATAACAAAAAAGGTTACATTACATTACAGGCATTTAGCAGACGCTCTTATCCAGAGCGACTTACACAACTTTTTTACATAGCATTTTTACATTGTATCCATTTATACAGCTGGATATATACTGAAGCAATGCAGGTTAAGTACCTTGCTCAAGGGTAACAACGGCAGTGTCCTTACCCGGGAATCGAACCTGCGACCTTTCGGTTACAAGCCCAGTTCCCTACCCACTCTACTACACTCCGTCCTCAGGTTCCCCTGAGACGAGCCATAGAACCCTGTTCGGAACCCCATGTTAGTAGCACGAACCGTTCTTCACCTGGATCAATATGCGCAGCACAATATTCCGCTCATCGGGTTTCATTCAGAATGAGGCGATATTCCGATCGAGCCGTTTCCATGGCTACCGAGAAACGAACGTCCGTTTAATATCCCCGTTTGCGCGCGGCCGCGCGTGGCCAGATGATTAAGCGCAAATTGGCCGCGTGACGCTACGTCCCTCGCGCTCTTTACCTTCACGAAATGTCTAAAAGTACGACAGTTTCTCCCCTCCCGTCCAAAGATATATTCTATCTTTGCTGCGCCCTGTGAACTGGCAGATGTCTAGGTCGTATTAGAAAGCAAACGCCTGGAAAGAGCAGTGCTGACCGTAAACAACACCCTCAGGCCGCAGGTGCTGCTAGCTATTGTTAGCATAGCTACCTGGTTGAGATGGATATTCCGAATACAGGCTGTATACATGCCCAAATAGCACACCAGTAGCCCAAATGATATCGGCATATAGAACGTGTCTTAATCAGAACGTGCCACGTTCAGAATAAGGCCTTGTTCGGGGTTATTTAATGAGACAGAGCTGTCGACGTGTCCCCCCGTTTTATTTGGGGGTGGAAGGGTGCACGTAGCAGGTAACATAGCGTCCTTCCGCGTAGGCCTCGGCTAAAAACGGATAAATAACTATTTTAAAAAAAAAACGACAAACTGTCAGAAGAGGTCCAGCGGTCGCGCAGACGCAAGGACGTGTGGGGGGCTCTGTGCGAGCGGTGGCGAAGTCTACTGCTGTCACTGAGCAGCCGTTTATGTTCGATGAGTCGTAAGGTTGCTCGCAACGGTGAGAGGCGGGGGGCCGCTCTGAGAGAGAGAGAGAGAGAGAGCGATTTCCGCGAAGCCGCTGATTGGGATGTGGCGGGGTTCGCGGCGCCGGGAGGGCGGACAGCGGAGAGCTCGTCTCTCTGACGGAGGCCTGGTCGCGGTGGTGGGAGGGTAGAGAGTCTCTCTGACGGAGGGCCTGGTCGCGGAGGCGGGAGGGCAGAGAGTCTCTCTGACGGAGGCCTGGTCGCGGTGGCGGGAGGGCAGAGAGTCTCTCTGACGGAGGCCTGGTCGCGGTGGCGGGAGGGCAGAGAGTCTCTCTGACGGAGGCCTGGTCGCGGAGGCGGGAGGGTAGAGAGTCTCTCTGGCGGAGGGCCTGGTCGCGGAGGCGGGAGGGTAGAGAGTCTCTCTGGCGGAGGGCCTGGTCGCGGTGGCGGGAGGGTAGAGAGTCTCTCTGACGGAGGTGGCGGCGGTTCGCTAATTTATCACGGGAATGTCCGGGCGAAGCGGGTTTGAGAACAGTGTACCCCCCAAAGAAATAAAAAAGAAACAGAGAGAGAGGGAGAGATAGGGATTCAGGTAAAGAGAGATCGACAGGGGGAGAGAGGGAAAGAGAGAAATAGAGGGATAGAGATTGAGAGAGGGAGAGGCAGAGAGGGAGGGAGAAAGATAGAGAGGTAGAGATTGAGAGAGGGAGAGGCAGAGAGGGAGGGATAGAGAGGGGGGAGAGACAGAGAGTGAGAAAGAGAGAGATGGAGAGCAGGCCTGCCTGCTGTAAAACTAACTGTGTGTGACTGAAGCTTCAGCAGCACCATTAAAACATAAAATAACCGATATTTCAAAAACAAATAACAATAATAATCATGCGGGGCGGGGGGGGGGGGGTTCAGAAGTGGATGATTTTGTTTGGCGGTTTGAAAACGAAATAAGTACCCGCCGCCAAAATTTAGGGCGCCGCGGCAACGATAGCCCGTCGTCGAAGCGGGGCTGCGCCTGCGTTTACGAAGAGACGCCTTTCACCCGGACGAAATCCCCGCCGCCGAATTTAGACTCTCAAAATTTCCAGCCTTCCTGTTTCATCGGCCCCGCCCCCTCTACTTCAGAGCCAACGGCGGCCGCCCCTTTCGGAGGCCCCGCCTCTGCCCTCTCCAGAGCACTCGCACCACGCCGGGAGCGAGGAGAAGCCAGCCGCGGCGGCTTTCGGCACCGCGACTGGCTCTCGGCCTTCCTCAGCGCGTACGCGCCTCCTAGCGCCCCCAAGAGGAGGAACGCGTTCTAAAAAGACCCCCACCAATCGGGTTAAAAAAAAATCGTTTTTTTGAACTCGGAGTTACACCCACAGCCGTCCCTGGGCCACACAATGGAAAAATGTTCTTTTTTTTCGGAACACTGTGTAGTATAATGGGTAAGGTGCTGGTCTTATAACCTAAAAGGTCACAGGCTCTATTTCCCGGTAGGACACTGCTGTTGTACCCTTGCGGTACCTGCATTGCTTCGGTATTAATGCATGCAGTGTAAATGCTAAGTACAAGTTGTGTAAGTCGCTCTGGATAGGAGCGTCTGCTGAATGCCTGTAATGTAATGTTGTGTGGTGTTGTTATTTATTTGCGTGCAGCCACCGGTTCCCCGCCCCCGCCCGCCCACCCCTCCATCCGTCCGTCCGTCCGTCCGTCCGTCCGTCCACAATTGCTTCCTCCACCCCCGGTCTGTGTTTGTGTTTCTTGTTTCTTGCCAACAAAATCCTAGAGCCGGCGCTGAATTCTGCCGGACCACATCTGCGTTTGCAGCGCTATTATTGTACACGGTTGAACGGCCAGCCTTTTAACGGATCAGTTTCCGGTTTCCTCCTGAGAAAGCACCCTTAGTTTGCTTCCTTTGGGACTTCCTCTCTCTTCAGCATTACATCACGCACGTGATATAGTGGGTAAGGAACTGGGCTTGTAACCGAAAGGTCGCAGGTTCGATTCCCAGGTAAAGACACTGCCGTTGTATCCTTGAGAAAGGTACTTAACCGGAATTGCTTCAGTATATATCCAGCTGTATAAATGGATACAATGTAAAATGCTATGTAAAAGCTGTGTAAGTCGCTCTGAATAAGAGCGTCTGCTAAATGCCTGTAATGTAATGTAATGTAATGTGATGTAACAGCACTTACACACTGACCTTGCGTCCACAGCTAACGTGGACGCTAACACGGACGCTAACGCGGACACTAACGCGGACGCTAATGCGGACACTAACGTGGACGCTAACGCGGACGCGCTTCTATCGCCGTTCGCTTCCCGTCTCATACCCACGGGAACTGCAAAGTGCCCATTCCCAGGCAGGAGAAGAAGAAAAGAGAGAGTTCTGGGTTTGAGATTCAGGGAGATGCGCCAGGGGGGGACCCGTCTGCGTCTCGCCGCTCGTAAAACCGCCGTAACGCGAGGCTGCGTAAACACAACGGACCCCGCGTCACGGGCCGGGGTTGTTTCATTCACGAGGCCTGGCCTCATAAATCCGTTTCGATAGCGGCCGTTAGCCGCCGTGTTTCTCCCTATGCTAATGAGCGCCGGGCTGGGAGGGCTTTCTGACGGTTGTCTGCGCGCCGTGGAGCTCGGCTGGGAGAGTCCCCCGGGGCCTGCGCTGGAGTCCCTGAAAGAGCTCCCATCACTCAGGCTAAACGCACGGACACCCCGCGCACGGCCTGGCAGACAACCTGGACTCAGCAGAAAAGCCTCAACGACTGCTCTCACCCCCCCCCCCCCCCCCCGGCTTCCCCGAATCCCTCCGAACGGACAGGCATACGCACACACACTCGCACACGCACATACACACACACACGCACACACACACAAATACACACACACACTCGCACACGCACACACACCCGCACACATACACACACACCCGCACACATACACACACACACCCACACACATACACACACACACACACACCCATACACACATACACATCCACACGCACTGGCACGCGCACACACACACACATACACACACAAACACACATACATACACACACATGCACCCACACACACACACAAACACACGCACGCTCCCAATAGGCGTACGATGCTCTATAGGGGAACACTAAAGTTCATCATTCGGATGCATTGTGGGGACACTTTTTACATACCTATCGTTCCCTTCCCCGACTGAGGCTACTTTCGCTAGGGAACGCTAATCAACCCAAAGCTCCGGAGGCGGTCCCCGGCTGCTTCGACGGTCCCGCTTCCTGTCCCGGGTGTTTTTAACGCGATAATTAAGGAACCGAATTTTCGTTACACGGAGCCTTTGGTTTCATTTATCTCGAAGCCTTGGAGAGCTAAGAGGGGGGGGAGCTCACTTCTGCAGAAGCTCACCACCGACATTGCTTAGCGATCTCCCGGGAAACACATCCAGGTTCCACCGAGAGGGAAGGAATTATGCTATTCTAATTATTCTTATTAATAAACTTGGGGGGCATTGTCAGTGGGCCAGATGTTTTATACTCTAGTGGAAGGTAGCACTGAACAAATGAACAAATTTAATAACTGTGCCCTTTATTAATTTACATAACTCGTGTCGTGACTAGCCGAGCGTATGTGCTAATACGACGCTCTCGTAAGTTCTATAAAAAGTTATCACGAGGGTTATTTTTGGAGCAAAATGTCTGTGTGTTTGTGTTTTCTCTAGAGAAACATTTCACTGTTCGTTGTGTGTGCTGGATAGACATATTTTCAGTGTTTGTAGCATTTACTGTTTTGTTCTTAGGTTTCTTCTTAGGTTTTACATGAACGCTGTAAATTAAAGTAAATTAAGACTTTTCAGACATACAGTTCAGTCCATAAGTATTTGGACAGTCACACAATTTTTTTTTTTGTTTTGTTTTGGCTCTGTACTCCAGTACATTGGATTTGAAATGAACCAATGAGTGTGAGGTTAAAGTGCAGACTGTCAGGTTTAATTTAACAGTGTCACTCCAGTGATCCATGTAGGGATTTCAGGCCTTTTATATGTAGTTCCCCCATTTTAGGAGACCAAAAGTAATTGGCTGCTCAGCTCTTTCTTTGCCTGCTCACCGATTGCACAGTAATACACTTGTGAGTCGAGAGAGTCGTGAGATGTGTATGCTAAAACTGTGTTAAAACTGACTCCTGTACGCCCCAAGATTTCTTAATTGCTTTCAATATCCAAAAAAATGTGTTACATAAATAAACCATTTTTGTAGCGGTCACATATTCGCACGCCAGCCCACGTGACCTGTAGCATAACCCTTCGTGCCCTTCGACCCTCGACCTCACGGTGCTGTAAATCACAGCAGGGGTCGCGAGCGATGGAGCCGGCTGCCTCGTTGCCGCGGTGACGTTATTCCCCCCCCCCTCCCCAAGCGCGCAGGGAAACCCCGCCCCGGGGAGCTCTGGGTCCGCCGAGCCCGAGGTGATGTCACCGCCGCGTCGGTCCCAAAAGGGCTCGACGACGGCGCGGGTCGACATTTCGCGGTCAAAGCGCCGGTCGTGCCTTAACGGGTTGTCAAGGAAACCGGCGAGTCGGACGTGTTCGCGCCCCCATTTATAATTAGAATGGCACCGAAGATTTCAAAAACAAACAAATAAAAGAGCCTAATTTAATTCAAGATGACGGGAATGTGGAGTAATAAGCAGTTTTAAGACTGGAACCTGGATGGAGATGTCAGGAAGTAATAATATCAGGTTCCAGCCTCCGTGTTGGAGGCAGTAATTGTCAGTAATGGCTGTTTTTTTTCGGGTTTTGGCAGGAGAGAGGTGGACTTCAGGCCAGATCGAAAAAAAAAAAGAAAACGATGAAAGCCAGTGGGCAGAGAGATGTCTAAATAGCCTTCTGTGTTTCTCGATGTTTTTCTTTTAAGAGGCAGTGCAGGCGTTGGCGCGACACACTTTTCTATTACCGGCTAACCTCCCCTCTGTTCTTTTCCATTTTTCTTCCACTGTCGATGGGGAGATCGGAAAGGCGCAACGCTCCCCCCCACCTCCCCCTCGACAAACCGAGTCGGCTCCGGGCTCTCCCGTCGGCGAAACGTAGCGCTAAACGGAAACGCCCCGGCCGACCGACCGACCGTCGGGACGGCGACGGGACAGCCCGAGAATCGGCGGCGCGGTCTTCCCGAAAGCCGCCGGACGTCCGCCCCTCGGCGTTCCTCCTTCGCCTTCCGAAACGGTCCCCCTTCTGTTTGCGTCGTTGAAACGTCCGAACATCACATTTACATTACAGGCGTTTAGCGGACGCTCTTATCCAGAGCGACTTACACAACTTTTTACATAGCATTTTACATTGTATCCATTTATACAGCTGGATATATACTGAAGCAATTCCGGTTAAGTACCTCGCTCAAGGGTAACAACGGCAGTGTCCTTACCCGGGAATCGAACCTGCGACCTTTCGGGTTACGAGCCCAAGTTCCTTTACCCGCTGTGCTACGCTCCCGTCGAAACTTCGAGTTAATTAGAGCGCGCGGGCCGGCGGCGTCCCGTTAGCCGCGGTGTGTGTGCCGCGAAGCCTTCGTGACGGCGAGTAATTAGCGAGACGTCTCAATCCGCCGCCGGTCGAAACGCGGGGCCGACATCGGTGCGCGGGGAGACGCGCGGAGAAAGACGTCGGGGTTTTTTTTTTCCCCCGTAATGCCACAATGCAGCCGAGCTTAATGACTCATTTCCTGTCTTGCGAGTGACGCGTGATTGTGATGTCTGCGTGACTGTCGCCGCGGCAGTGGCTGTGCTGGTGGTGTGTGTGTGTGTGTGTGTGTGTGTGACAGGCTGGCTGGCACAGACTCAGCTTGTTCTGAAATAATGAGTCTTGTTTTGGGGGGGAAGCTGTCAGTCTCTCCTCTCCTCCGCCGCTCCGCTTCTCTCCTCTCCTTCCCTCGGCTCGCGACTCGCAGAGGAGAAGCGTGTGTGTGTGCGTTTGTGTGTGTGTGTGTGTATGTGTGTGTGTGAGTGTGTGTGTGTGTGTGTGTGAGTGTGTATGTGTGTGAGTGTGTGTGTGTGTGTGTGAGTGTGTATGCGTGTGAGTGTGTGTGTATGTGTGTGAGTGTGTATGTGTGTCTGTGTACGTGTGTGAGTGTGTGTGTGAGTGTGTATGTGTGTGGGTGTGTGAGTATGTGTGAGTGTGTGTGTGTGTGAGTATGTGTGTGAGCGTGAGTGAGTATGTGTGTGTGTGTGAGTGTGTGTGGGTGTGTGAGTATGTGTGTGAGTGTGTATGTTTGTGAGTGTGTATGTGTGTGGGTATGTTTGAGTGTGTATGTGTGTGAGTATGTGTGTGGGTGTATGAGTATGTGTGTGTGTGTGTGTGTGTATGTGTGTGAGTGTGTGTGTGAGTGTGTATGTGTGTGTGAGTGTGAGTGTGTGTGTGAGTATGTGTGTGGGTGTGTGTGTGTGTGAGTGTGTGTGGGTGTGTGTGCACGTCTGAGGTGAGGTGGCCCAGCAGGCGTACAGTCTGATAGCATTATTTGTTGGGGGGTGAAGTTGCCCCTCCCAGAGAGACGCGTGAAAACGGGAGTTATTCCAGTGCGCAGACCGGGCTGCTGTCAGGCGCTGGGGGGCCTGGGGGGGGGGGGGGCACACTGACGGCTCGGTGGGGGGGGGCGACAGCTGCTGACAGATGAGAAGGGTTAGCCTAATTGGGGCCGAGCAGTCAAGCCGGGCGGCAAGGGCCTGCAATTCAGCCCGGGACGACATGACAGGCTGCACCTGCGGAGTTCTGTGTGTGTCTGTCTGTGTCTGTGTTTGTGAGGGCGGGTGTATGTGTGAGGGCGGGTGTGTGTGTGTGTGTATGTGTGTGAGGGCGGGTGTGTGTGTGTGTGTGTGTGTGTGTGAGGACGGGTGTGTGTGTGTGTGTGTGTGTGTGTGTGTGTGTGAGGGCGGGTGTGTGTGTGTGTGTGTGTGTGTGAGGGCGGGTGTGTGTGTGTGTGTGTGTGTGTGTGAGGGCGGGTGTGTGTGTGTGTGTGTGTGTGTGTGTGAGGGCGGGTGTGTGTGTGTGTGCGTGTGTGTGTGTGTGTGTGTGTATGTGTGTGTTAGGGCGAGTGTGTGTGTGTGTATGTGTGTGTGTGTGAGGGCGGGTGTGTGTGTGTGTGCGTGTGCGTGTGTGTGTGTGAGGTTGCGTGTGTGCGTGCGTGTGTGTGTGTGTTTCAGACCGTGCCACAGCTCATTATCAGTAGCGGTGCTACAGGGGTGTGAGAGCTGACAGAGCCTCTCACAGCAAACGGGCCTGACAACTCCGCTCGACAACTCCGCTCTGCTCCGCCTCCGGATGAGACCATAACCAGACCTGGTTTCACTGTTGTTTGACTTAGTCCGTCTTCCCATTGGACAGGTCACTGTGACATCACAAGGCCATGTGCTATATTTCGATTGGTATATCCTCCCTGTCAGTATTTAAAAATTTTAACTTAATACAAGTGTCTTGGATGACGAAAACAGTGTTGCAGTGAAAAAAAACCTATATATATATATGTATATTAGTATTGAATGTCTCTTGTGGCGTAGGTTCCAGCTGGGTAGAATACATGGTTCTTAGCACCAGTGACTCATGTCCCCCCCGCAGGGTATAGAAATGAGGAGGGGATATGACTGAGGCCTTTTCTACTTACAGAAGGCAGACTCTACGGCAGAATTCCACACACGAGCGTGCACCGGCCCGCCCGTCCTTACACAGCGGCCACTTAGCGATCCGTGAAGTGCCCCCATCCCCCCTCCGCCCCCCCCCTCCCGCCCCCGCCCCCTCCCCCTCCCCCTCCCCTTTGAAGCGATTCATAAAGAGTTTCACGGAAATTCTCTCTAATTCGCGTTCGAATCGTTTCCAGGAAAACCCCCCTCGAACCCGGCGGCGGCCCTCCCACGGGAGGACGAATCAAATTTCCACCGCGAGGATCGAGCGGTCGGCGTGACGACGGGGCGCGGTCGAGAACGGCGGCCGCCGCGTCTCCCCTTCCCCTTCCCTCTCCCCTCGTCTCTCGTCCTCGCCGGTCCGTCTTTCCGTCCACCCGGACGGCATCCGGACGTTCGATGAGAGAGGAGGGGGGGGGGGGGGTCAGGTTTTTTGACGGTTGAGTATCGCTGTCGCTCGCGGATCGAGGCGCCCGCGGAGACGACTTCATCTCGCGGTTCCCCCTCTGATGTCCGGAGCCTTTGATGGCGCTCTTTGTAGCGGCGTTCGATCTCAGATCAAAAGCCGCCGCGGCGGTCGGGGGGTTGGTGGGTGGGGGGGTCGGGGGTGGGGGGGGGCTCCCGGGGGTGCTTTGCGCTCCGCTACCTCTGATTTAACGGACGGCTCCGTTCGAAGGCGGCGGGTTCGATCGATGTTCCGGGGGGTTCGCATCACATGGCGTTGTTCGGACGGTGCTCTTTTCGACGCGGCCTCGTCCCCCCCCCCCCATCCCGCCCCCCTCCTCGTTGATGAATGTGCGGTCCGCTCGGCTCGAGGCGTCCGGCTCGACCGCAGGCCTCGGAGAGAAGACGTCGCCGCGGAAACGCCGCCGTCAGCGAATCAGCTCGGGGCCCTGAGACCCGCCGTCGTTTTTAAGTTGCGGGTGGGAGGCGCGGGATTTCTTTCTCGTTCGTTTTCTTCGTTTTATCGTCGCTTGCCCAGAAACCCGCGTCTTGCGCGTTCGAACACTTACGAGCTGTGCCTGCGCGTATCCGAAACATCGCTTTCACCTGTGAGGAAAAAAAAAACGACAAAAATTTTTAAAAAAAATGTCAACGGGACTTTAATTAACGCCCGAGGGTTGCGCGAGAGCGTGTGGATTCAGACGGAGTTTTGAGCTTTCCTTTTTTCCCTCGCTATTAATAGCATTGCGAGATCGTTCGCGTACTTTTGAGTTCGCTTTGATTGCGACATCAGACGAACGCCTCTCGTTAGGGGGATCGGCGGGTTCGTCCGATTGGGCGGCTCGCTCTGCGGGAGGGCTCCCTGCTTCCTCTCGGGTTCAGGGGGCTCTTCTGATTGTGATAGCGTTCTCATGTTGGGTAGGGAGCTGGTCTTGTAACCTGAAGGTCGCAGGTTCGATTCCTGGGGAGGACACTGCCGTTGCGCCCTTGAGCAAGGTCCACTGCAATGTAGTGCACGGGCAATCGTGTACTGTTGCATAACAGCTTACTGCTTGTGTGGCAGGAATATCTGGTCTAATGCCTACAACTGCACTCTCAGGCATTTTCATGGTTACTGTTGTTTCTGATGTCACTTCCTGAAAACGGTTTCAACACAGGTTTTCCAATGCCATTTGACACCGACCGGTATTACTGTAGGCATGAAGAAACTCAGGGTTTTGGGGTTACTGTCACAGTAACCCCAAAAAAAGGTCAAATGATGTATGGCCTGTGTGATGTCAGAGTCTGTAAGATCATAATCATTGCAATGAATAATTATCTTGATTTTTTTTAAAATTATCATGCGATGATAATTACCGTGATCAACACAATCGTCATAATCAAGGTCTTTGTCAAATTATTCTGATGAACAGTTATTGTGATTAAAAAATGATCATGGTTATGGTGATAGTAATTATCGTGGTTGTCATAATCATCACAATCAGGGTTCTCGTCAAATAATCGAACGCATCGTCTCGCAACGACACAGCCTTGGTTTTTTTTGCCGTTGGTTTTGCTGTTTCGTTTCTGAAATGGACGGGAAAGGGGCACTCTTCCGAATGAGTCATCCGCACAGCTGAGTGCGGGATGGAAAAAAAAAAAAACGAGAAGGCTTCTCTCCGAGCGCTAATGGACGGAATAAACGGCAGGTATTTGCATAGTAATGCGAGGCGACGATCTTTCTGGCGTCGCTATTAGCGCCGCGGCGAGCAGGTGTGGGAGCGCGCGGAGAGTAAATCTCTCCAGCTGTTACCGCTTGTCGGCGCGAGTTGCTCCCCGTTCTTCCGCCTCGGGGACACTGTGAGGCTGTCGGACTCCGTGCGGTTTCTGGAAACGTGGTCCTGAAGGCGCCGAAGCCATTTCGGCTCTGGAGCCATTTCGGCTCTGGAGCCATTTTGGCTCTGGAGCCATTTCGGCTCTGTCATGGAGCGTATCCGTGGCTCTGTCGGTTTAGACGGTCTGCGCGTGCATCCGTACGCTGTACTGGGCTGCAGAGGTGACTTACGCGTTGAGAAATTTCCTACCAAGACCAGTGACTCATGTCCCCTGCAGAGGACAGAAACGAGTGGGTCTCAGGAGGTATATGCCTGAGGCTTTCGTTCATCAAGGTTTATCGACAATCATGACAGCATTAGCTGAAATATTGCTCAGTGATTGTATAACGTTGTATGACTGTATTGTAGAATGTCAAAAGAACATAGAAAACATTTGAATGTCTACATTTCCATAAGCTTCGTCTCTGGACAAGACAGAAATTTAAATGATCAAAGTGATAATTTGTAATCTAGGCTCCTTGGCATTAGAAGCTCAGCCGGTGATGAGAATCCTATGGGTAATCTTAGCTTCAGATTTGGTCTTTTAGTCCCATATGGGAACCGTTACTAAAATAATTATCAAAAAGTTATTATGTTGAGTTAACACACGATTACTTTCACAGTCTGACACTGAAAAATTAATTATCATATTTGTGTGGTATTGGTATTGTGTCTCTGGCCTTCCAAAGTATTGAAACATTACTGAAAGATAGTTTCCTGACAGTTTCTTCAAAATGCTGCTGCAAGACTACTGACCAAAGTAAGGAATATAGCTCATATTACCCAAGTGCATCTGTGCACCAGCTGCCTGTTTAAGAATCGATTTTAAAATCGATATTTAAATTTTTTAAACTATTTTGAATGCTATCAGATGGCTTGGCACCATAATACATTGCTGAACTTTAAAAAAAAAAAAGATTATCCCAGTTGTGACCTTTGGTCTGCCTCTCCTGGACTTCTCTGTGTCAGACCAGTTCACTACAAAAGAACAGGTGAATCTTCCTCTTTCTCTTCTTCTTCCTCACATATGACTGGGGTGGAGCCTGTTTCTGCAGACCACGGATGCACCGGCAGTAGCTAGTTTAAAACTTTTTGATCGAAAACATTAATTTTACATTCACTTTCAATTCATTTGGGTTGCTTTTATTGTTAATTCATCTTTACTGTTGATTTTATTCATTTCATCTTCATTTTGTTTATTTCTGATCATTTGCTATGTTCATATTATTGAAGTTTTTGTGTTTTCTTGGAGCTGTTTTTTTATTACATCATTTTGTGTTGCTTATATTTTTCTGTGAAGCCCCTAAAGCCAACATAAAGAAAGGTGCCACAACAGTGTTGTTATTATTATTATTATTATTATTATTGTTGTTGTTGTTATTGTTTTATAGGATACCTCTACAATATAAATATGTAACAGTGCATTTCTAAATCTGTTGGCAGTATTCTAGAACAACTTGTTCATGCCAAACTGAAACATTGAAACATTTTCCTTGTGGCCGGTCTTAAGAGGTTACGGTAAGTGACCGTAAATAGACCATCTGTTTCCTGTAGCTGTATCCATACCCGTATCTGTGTCTGTATTCAGTGGGGGGGGGGGCACGGGGGACGGGGGGGGGGTATTGCTTGTCTGCCGACCGGGGGGCATACGTTTGCCTTGCATCGTTATTATCTGCCACGCGTTTGCGGAGAAATGCATTCGGAGGCCATGTTTTATTATGCGCGACAAATCACCGTGGTTTCGTTTTCTGCACAACGCTCACTTTTTCCGCCCGTCCCGTCTCACGACTGTCATTTATCAACTTCGGGAAGAGAAAATGCAGCGTCTGTACGCAACACGTCGTTTGCGCATATCCATTACATTACATTACAGGCATTTAGCAGACGCTCTTATCCAGAGCGACTTACATAGCGTTTTTTTTTTTACATAGCATTTTACATTGTATCCATTTATACAGCTGCATATATACTGAAGAAATTCCGGTTAAGTACCTTGCTCAAGGGTACAACGGCAGTGTCCTACCCGGGAATCGAACCTGCGACCTTTCGGTTACAAGCCCAGTTCCTTACCTACTGTGCTACACTCCGTCCGCATATCCGAATATGCTGTTTGGTCTCCGGTACGCTCCTAATGAATATGCCTTATTTTTTAAAATGAAAACCCTGTTACAGCAGTGCTTCAGCTGGAGACCTCCGGTCCGGCTTCACTGTGTCAAGCCTTGTGCATGAGTCTGGATAAGAGGATCCAGTACACACCTAAAATGTAAATGCGAATGCTAATTTAAATGTAAATGTAAGTGCAAATTTAAATGCAAGTGCAAGTGCAAGTGCAAGTGCAAGTGCAAGTGCAAGTGCAAGTGCAAGTGCAAGTGCAAGTGCAAGTGCAAGTGCAAGTGCAAGTGCAAATGCAAATGCAAATTTAAATGTAAATGGAAGTGTAAATGTACATGTAAATGCAAGTGTAAATGTAAATGTAGATGTAAATGTCAGTGCTGCTTTACACTGGCATCAGGCAGCACCCTGGCTCATAATGTAAACAGGAAGCCAGTCGTAAAAATGTGAGTTTTAATCCCCCCTAACCCCCCAGCCCCGTCGTACACCCCCGCCTCCCCCCCCCCCCCCGCCCCTCGACACCGTACCCTCGAGGGGTGCCGCTTGACCCGAAATGCCTGAGTGTGTGCCCGCCCGCGCGAGAGGGCAGCCGCCGAGCGAACAGACGATGCGCCGTGACCGTGCTTCCTGCCGCCCACGCTCCTCCTCCTCCTCCGTCGGGCCTCGGGCGGGCCACGGGCGGTAGGGGGGGTGGCGGACCGCGGAAGGCCTGCGGAGGCGACACCCTTAATGGCTGCTTTGGCGAGGTTGCTAATGCAGCCGGTTACACCTCCAGGCCATGTTCCGTGCGGTTCCCGGGACTTTTCCCCGCTCATTCGGTTGACCAATGAATAGCTGGCCTGCTTCACTTTTCTTTGGAATCACTTTTCTGTTGGGGGTAATTTTACCCATATAGGGATAAAAGATACAAACCAAAGTAATAAAGTGGGGCTGCTGTTAAGGCACTGTTCTAGTGCATGGATGGGCTCTATGGTCTGGTATCTGTTAAGGCACTGTTCTAGTGCATGGATGGGCTCTATGGTCTGGTATCTGTTAAGGCACTGTTCTAGTGCATGGATGGGCTCTATGGTCTGGTATCTGTTAAGGCACTGTTCTAGTACATGGATGGGCTCTATGGTCTGGTATCTGTTAAGGCACTGTTCTAGTGCATGGATGGGCTCTATGGTCTGGTATCTGTTAAGGCACTGTTCTAGTGCATGGATGGGCCCCACGGTCTGGTATCTGTTAAGGCACTGTTCTAGTGCATGGATGGGCCCCACAGTCTGGTATCTGTTAAGGCACTGTTCTAGTGCATGGATGGGCCCCATGGTCTGGTATCTGTTAAGGCACTGTTCTAGTGCATGGATGGGCTCTATGGTCTGGTATCTGTTAATGCTGTTCTAGTGCATGGATGGGCCCCACAGTCTGGTATCTGTTAAGGCACTGTTCTAGTGCATGGATGGGCTCTATGGTCTGGTATCTGTTAAGGCTGTTCTAGTGCATGGATGGGCCCCACAGTCTGGTATCTGTTAAGGCACTGTTCTAGTGCATGGATGGGCTCTATGGTCTGGTATCTGTTAAGACACTGTTCTAGTGCATGGATGGGCCCCACAGTCTGGTATTTGTTAACCCCTTAGCGCACGTGTCAAATCTGGGCCACACTGTTGAATCTGGACCATGCCAGTGCTGACTATAGCCAGTACACTAGCAGGACTAGCATAACTGTTGGTAGTATCACCCAGTATTATAGAGCGTTCAGTCAGCCCGGATCCAAATCTTACTGCTCTCTAGTGACCCCTGCTGGTTTGTTGGGCACCCGCAGTCTACCCACCAAAGGCTGCACATGAACCGCCTTCCGCCGAGTCCTGTCTGTGCAGCTCGCCTCGTGGGCCGCGGAGTCAATAGAAGCCGCCGGTGACATCACGGGCTTTCAGAGGAGGGCCCGCGCCTGTCTCCGCTCCCCTGCGCGCGGAGACGGCAAGCACGGGTTCGACCGTTTGTGACTGACCGTTCCAAACCGGGTCGAATAGCATTAAAAAAACGATTACAGATAATAAAAACGAGCTCCGGATAGAAATCCCGCGCCCTTCTGCGCGCCTCCGCGTACCGCAGCCGAGACCGCCAGCCGCCGCGTTTCACGCGCGAAGCGGCGTCGACGGAAAACGGTAGAAGCGCCGAGGATGCCTCCCAGCACCAATTAGAGCCTGATTAGTCGCCGGCTGTTCATTAGCTCCGGCAGGTGCCGCGAATCATAGCGGTAATCAGCGCGTCGGGGGAGGGGGGGGTTGGCGATCGCCGCGGACGCCCGAGTGCCTCGGATAACCACTGCGGTAAGCGGGGGGGGAGGGGGGGCAGGGAGAGGCCGGACGCCGCACGGGAACAACAGCGGTGTGCACCGGGCTCCGTTTCGACAAAATTAGCTCCCCCCCCACCCCCCCTCGGATACCGCGCCGCTTCTGCCCCTCCGCTCGCTCGCCGTTAGCGCCACGGCCGCGGTTCGCCGCGCTCCTCGCCGTTCGGCGGGGATTACTCACGCCGCGTTAATCTTTCCGTCCGGAGGGAGGGGGGGGGGGGCCGAGCTCGCGCTCGCTCTTTCTGATGAGTCTGCAGCAGCTGCGTTTTCCGCCTCCTGACCAGCATTAAAAACTTTCGCCCAATAAACTCGGCCGGCGTAAAAAAAATCGGCCAACTCACACCCTCGTTTTCTTTTTTTTTTTTTTCGTCGTGATGTTTTATGTTTTTAATTATCACGTTACGGTGGAGCGTTTTAATCTGGGCGTGCAACCAGGAGAGGTGCATCTGGAGTTGGTTTAACAACGGGACGGCGGGTCTTCGAAAACACATCTGTCAGCGAGAGCAAAATTAAAAGCTGGAGACTGAAACCTAAAAGCTGAATTTGAGGGAAACCGTTTTGCGACCAAGTTAGCGAGTCGTGAGAGAGTCTTCACCCTTTTCACGTGAATTGAACTAAATTAGCATGCACTTAACTGCAGGGACAGCTCTCTGTGACTTTCCCCTTATAAAAGAATCATTCTAAAAAAAAAAAAAATTTTAAAAAAAAACTGTTCTCTCCTTCTCCACCTGAGCTGATGTGTGGCGAGCGTTCTGGCGCAAAATGGCTGCCGTGCACCACCCAGGTCGGTGCTACACATGGGTGGTGGATGAGGCAAGTTTCCCCCTCGTCACTGTTAAGCGCTTTGAGCCACTGACCGGCGGGAAAAGTGCTATACGATTACAAGGAATGAATTCATTTTAAAAAAATGTCAAAAAGTGTTGACTAAAAAGTGTTGTGATATTAGACAGCTAATGACCAGTTGCATTATATTTGAGAAAAACTACAGTCAGCACAGTTGCTTTCTGTGGCTAGGAAAAAGATGTATCCATTTGGTGAAATTAGAGATCCCAACTTTGCTAAATTATGCCTAGTATGACGCATAATAACTCTTTAATATTTTGTGTCAGCGCTGCGTAAATACAAACTAAATAAAATAAATACGTTTAAAAAGACGCTGATGACATTAAATCAATCTCGTTTCTTCCAAGAATCTCAAAAGAATTACAACAGAGAGGCTCCTCTCCCTGGACGTGGTCTTGAATGCTAACTTCTAGCAGGATGCGAATAGCGATATATTTATAACAAATAAATATGTAATTTGTTCCGCTGTCTTGTGGACAGTGTGGTGCGAGGGGAAGTGAGAAAGGAGGAACTTCTCAGTGGGGGGGGGGGGGGGGTTTCTCTCTCAAGTTTATGGATACCTCTCTGGATACCTCTCCCTACCGAAGCCCATCCCTCTCCGTTCAGCTCCGTGGCACAGGAGCTCACAGTCTAATGTGATTCCGCGGGCCGGGCCCGTGAAACATCAGCGGCCCGGGAAACGGAGATAAACGATTTGTCGAGACGCCTGATCTATGGAAGCCATTACGCGCGGCGGGATTACCACGCTAACGAGATTAAAATAATGAATATGTATCGCGCAGCCCTGGTGGGGAGGAGACGAGTATGAACGGTCGGGGACGTTCAGCGTTCGTTCTAATAACGTTCGCGGGACGTAACGCGGAACCGCACCTGCCGTTTATTCGGAATAGCTGTGACATCACGGAGGAGAGGCTCGGCGTCAATTGGCCGGTGGCCCTTCGTGAATTCCGTCGGCGATAAAACGACGCCACGAATTAGCGACGATGTCTGAGCCGCGTGGGCGCTTTTTATATTTTCAAAAACAAACAAGTATTGTTATTGTTTTTTTTTTTTTTTTTTTTTTTTTTAAAGAGATTGCTCATCAGCTGTCTTTCAAAACACAAACGATCTCAAGTTTTCTTTTTTTAATGAAATTTGGGATTTGACCCTTTGAAGAGTAGGTTTTTTGGAATGTTTTTTTTTCTATTATTTATAGTTATGAGCCCTAATGTAATGTCCCGTCCTATTACTACTGCAGTCCAAATAAACTCTTAAACCTCTTTTGCATGGCTAATCCATGGAGGAAATCTGAGTCCTATTGTAGTAACCCATCCTATTACTATTGCTGTTAAACTCTTAAACCACTTGGCGGGGATCTGAAGGGAGGCCATTGGAGATAACAGCCCAGCAGCCTGCTGCTCTGTCCCTGGCCGGGGTGCTGTGTTCTCCGGGCCAAACCCAAACCCGCTCCCCAGGCTTCACACGTCCCTTCGGGCCTTCTTCACTAGCCTCCACCGGACCAGCACAGGAGCGGGCCCGGCCACGCACGTCACGGACTCAGCCAGTCACCATCCCGGGGGGGGGAGCGGCCTCCCGTTCGTTCGCGTCCGCATTTCCGCGTCATTAGCGCATTTCGCCGAGGTCTCGCCATAGCTTACCTACCCCGCCGTTTCCGGCCGAGCGTCGGCCCCCGAGGACGTGTGCGGTGACGGCTGATTTCGAGCAGCGGCGTGCCCGCGGAGGAGAAGCCAATCGCAGCTGCCGTAGCTGGGGACTTCCTCTTGCTTCGCCGCCGATTAGCCGCCCCGATTGGCTGACAGGTGAATGATGACTAGCGACGAGGACCGGTGAGGTAATGGTGATAAAGCGGGTACGAGTGGGTGACGGGCGCTTAGGGGCGGAGCTGCAGGTGCGCAGGTGTCCATCCCGGAGGAGTGCGCGGTTGCCGCGGTAACGGCGGATTCTGTGATTCAGGCGGTCAGGAGCTCAGGTGGAAGACGTGAAGGTTTTCGCGTGCGGGGGTTTCCCCGTGAGGCAAGGAGACCCGTAACGAGGGCCACCTGCAGAGCAGCCGCCATTTTGTTCTGCCTCTGCTCCGTCCGGACGGTGTGTTCTGGAACGTTCTCTACGTGACCCGTTTTGATGTCGTTGGTCTGAGAAGAAGAAGAAGCAGAAAAAAAAAGGCTGAAATGCTTTGGCCGCCATTTTCTAAAAGACTGTAGAACAGACAGGGGAGGTTATGGCTCCAGTCTGCCTTCTACAATTCTCTCTGCGCGGCGTCAATTTCATCTGGGTATCGGAAAAAAAAAATCCGCTGCTGGCACACGTTATCTTGACGCTTATGTAAGTAAGCGGAATTGACGTTATTGAATTACGAAGAACAAATTAGTTTAATTTCTACTTTGGTAAGGGACACCCGAGAATGCTAATGCCCAGTACCGAATGATCGATGTTCCCTCAGGGGAAAGGAACGCCACTGCGCAGCCAGAGGGAGAGTCCGTTAAGGGTCTGCTAACAGGCGATTGCAGGTTTCCAGGCACACTCAAGAAGCAGTCTACATATTCTCTAGCCAATCAGAGCACTAATTTAGTCAGGAAAATGGCGTGCATTGTTGGGCTGAATTGCCTGTTCTGGTCATTATGTTATGTTATGTTATGTTACCTATTTTTGCATCTGACGAAATAGGTTTTTTTCACCTGAATTATTTCTTGCCATTACATTACAGGAATTCAGATGGTCTTATCCAGAGTGACTTTTCCTGCATCCATTTTATACGGCTGGATATATACTGGAGCGATGCAGGTTAAGTACCTTTGCTCAAGGGTACAACGGCAGTGTCCTCCTGGGGAATCGAACTGGTGACCTTCAGGTTACAAGACCATTTCCTTACCCGTTACGCTGCACTGCCGCTCGCCGTGCTCAGTTTTTCGCGGCCTTTGCCGATTTTTCCTCGCCCGTAAACTGTCTCGCACACAGCTGGCCAGACGCTCGGACGCTAACAAACGGAAAGCGCGCGCCGAGAAAACGAGCGAGCGCTCGCGGAGAACAGAGCCGCCGTTCCCGCGTGCCTCAGAGGCGTCGGCCCGCGAACCGTCGTTAGCGCGACGCGCGGCTGAGTTTCCGCACCAACTTATTCGCTGGCGCTAACGTTAGCCCGTTAGCGGGAGACGCACTGGGAGCCCTGAGGTCGCTCGCGCTCCCATTTGGGAGATTGGTGGCGCTAACGTTAGCCCGTTAGCCCGTTAGCGGGGGATGCGCTGGGAGCCCTGAGGCCGCTCGGGAGACCAGCGGCTCCAGTCACACGCGGCCGTCTCTGAACGGAGCGTCTCGCTTTGGCTTTTTAAGTTTTTCTCTTTTTTCTTCGCTCAGCCTAGACTGCGTCTGTCAGGCGACGAGGCGGGAATTATCGGCGGGCCCGGACGTGACCTCCAGCGCCTGTATTTAAGGCGAACCGGCTGCGGCGTTTCCGCCGCGGCGGCCCGGCGGGTTCGGGGACCCCGTCTCCCCTCATTTCGTTTTGTTATCTCTCCCGTCACTCCGCATTAGGAGGGTTCAGAGACCCAATCGGGACGAGACAAGATAATTGCGAGTCGGCGATGCGGACAGCCGCCGCACCGCGAAAGGTGAAGCAGTCATTTGCATCTGTGTGGCCTCCCTTCGGAGAGGCGCTGGACTGAGCCCAGGGGAACTTCTTTCAACAGCGACAGGAAGCGGAGGGTGAAGCCGATCTGACAGGCTGCGCCGAGAATCTTTGTTCAGGATTCTGCGAGCTCGCCGCATCGATGACGGGCTGCATAATTGCGCTCTGTCTAATTACCATTGCTAATTAATGAACCCAGTGCTAATTCGTCCTGTTTGAAAGGGGAGCCGTCACCTGTCAGTCAGTCTCGGCTGTACTGGTTGTGACCGCTGAATCTCCTTGAAAGTTGTCCCTGATCCGGTGGCAGCCATTTTGGATCTAACAAAGGGCTTTGTCCTGCAGTGTTACCCATAGCCTCAGGTGGACCCGGTGCTCGTAGATTCCGGATGGTCCTTGGGGAAGAAAGGCGAAACCCCGCACCGCTAATTAAAAACTTTAAGACGAAGCAGTCGCGTGGATTCTGGGAAGTGCCCTGCGGGCGATTTATCCCGGCGTACGCTTCTGACCGAGCCGGGAGCTAACGCGCGGCAGCGTTAGCACGTCCCAGGTTGGCCTCGTTCGCATCATCCCAGATTCTAGGATGCTTGTCCGCCTGTAAACTCCTCCGAATGGCTCCATTAACCCCCCCCCAACCTCCCTCCACACACACACACACACGCCTCTTCACACCCCCTTTGGCTCTCCACAGGTACTGGGGTGGGGGTGGGGGGGGGGGGGGGCGTTCCATCTCCAGCTTTGGCGTCAGGTATTCCCAAAAAACACAGCTACGCTCGCTATACTCCCCCTTTCCCCACCGATTCAGTGCCCGCTAACCACGTTCACATTCTGGCGCACGCAGCACGTATGGGGCGGTGTTCTCCCTTTCTCCTTCCCTGCTCGTTGTGAAACCAGAGCGGAGCACTAACCCCGCGCTGGCCGCGGGGCTCACGCTGCTGGCGTTCCCCTCGGGGGGCGAGCGGCGCGGCGCGGCGCGGTGTTCGTTGTGTAAATGAGAAGCCCGCGTTAGCGACGGGGGTCCCCGATGCTGCGGGCTCACAGTGGCCCTGGACGTACTGCAGTCAGCCGCTGCTCTGCACTGTTAATGAGTGTTTCTGGGGGTTGGGGTGGGGAGGAGGAGGGGCTGAGGTGCAGGGGGTGGGGCTGAAGTGGAGGAGGCGGGTCTATGGTAGAAGAGGCGGGGCTGAGTTGGAAGAGGCGGGACTGAGGTGGAGGAGGCGGAACTGCTTAGTGTGTGAATATCAAAAGCAGTTAAACTATGCTTCTCTCACTCCCACCTTTCTCTTTGTTTCTCTCAATCTGTCTTGTCTCTCTCACTTCCTTCTGGTTCCTCTCTCTCTGGCCCTCCCTCCCTCTATCAGTCACTGTCCTTTTGTCATCTTATGGGTAGTATGAGTCCTATGAGTAGTATGAGGACTGTAAGTTGTATGAGTAGTATGCACCTTAAGAGTAGTACGCATCGTATGAGCAGTATGCATCGTATAAGTAGTATGCATTGTCTGGGTAGTATGCATCGTATGAGTAGTATGCATCATATGAGCAGTATGCATCGTATGAGTAGTATGCATCGTATGAATAGTATGCATCGTATGAGTAGTATGCATTGTCTGGGTAGTATGCATCGTATGAGTAGTATGCATCGTATGAATAGTATGCATTGTATGAGTAGTATGCATCGTATGAGTAGTATGCATCGTATGAGTAGTATGCATCGTATGAGTAGTACGCATCGTATGAGTAGTATGCATCATATGAGTAGTATGCATCGTATGAGTAGTATGCATCGTATGAGTAGTATGCATCGTATGAGCAGTATGCATCGTATGAGTAGTATGCATTGTATGAACAGTATGCATCGTACGAGTAGTATGCATCGTATGAGTAGTATGCACTGTATGAACAGTATGCATCGTACGAGTAGTATGCATCGTATGAGTAGTATGCATCGTATGAGTAGTATGCATCGTATGAGTAGTATGCATCGTATGAGTAGTATGCATCGTATGAGTAGTATGCATTGTATGAGTAGTATGCATCGTATGAGTAGTATGCATTGTATGAGTAGTATGCATTGTATGAGTAGTATGCATCGTATGAGTAGTATGCATTGTATGAGTAGTATGCATCGTATGAGTAGTATGTGTAGTTGCAGCAGCAGTACACCTCAGTGCCTGCGGGACGTCGTTGTAACTAACCCTGATCACCTGGTCGATTTCCCCCACCAGTCTGTTCCCCGAGCAGGAAGGAGGGCTAAAACTAATTATGAAGCGGTGGCTGTTTAAAGCCGGCTCTCATAAAGGTCAGAGCAATTACCCACACTCAGGCTCCCACAGTTCCTCTCCGTGCATCCGCGCGCCCGGGTGGAAACCAGCCTAGGGGGTGTTAGGGAAGGGGGGGAGGGGGGGTGTCACCAAAAAAAAAAAAAAATGGTGGTTTGGAACATCACACCATGGCTTGCAGTTACATGCTTCGCAGTGACACCAGGCGGTATCGTTTGACCATAAAACAGGCGTGCATTGTGTAGCGCTTCCGCAAGTGAAGCGGTGCTCTTGAAACAGCGGGAAGGACAGCAATGCGAGACAGTGAATTCACTGACTTAGGGAACTGCCGCAACGAAGCCAGCCTAAACTTTCTTAGCAAGCAGTTTGCTAGCTAGCTAGCGAAACAAGCTTAACACGTTAGCCAAATATCCCGACCAAATGCGCTGCATGGCCTAAAGCATGTGGACACCCGACATCCAACATATCATCCAAAATTATGGGCGTCGGTCCTTTAGAAGAGAGGGCGCGTTTGCGCTCTCCCGAATCGACAGCAGTTACGATCTGACAGCTACGCGCTCTGATTGGCCCATACGAAGGGCCATTCCGAAACGGAGAGAAAAGGGAGGGAGGGTGGAACTGAAAAAAAAAAAAGAAAAGGGCTGACATCTGTTTCCCCTGTCCTCCCGAGCCATTGAATCTGTTTATTCTCGCGGAATCGCATTTAGCCGACCAGATTCGATCGAAGGCTGCGTTGACAGACGTCAGCGGCTACGATTGGGCGTTTTCCAAAAAAAAAAAAAAAAACGTCCTACTTTACCGTGTTATTATTGGTCGTCGGCGTGTGTCACTGACTGCTCTGCCGTCGGCGCGAGATCGTTTGGCACACTGTAACATTGCGTCGGCAAAAATACTGTAAAACGAATGAATTACCCGGCCATTTAATTGCTGGCAGTGCAAGTGAATGGCCACATTTGAGAAGCACGTTAGCACGTCCCTGTTAGCACGTTAGCGGTCAGATACCAGCGTCTCTCGGCAGGCTACGCTTCGTTTTGAAACGAGGTGACCGGTACTGGAACCGCCAGCGCACAGCCCGCGTTTTCGCAGTCGCGCAAGACGACCTTTTAAACTGGGCGATCGACGCTGTGAAAGCCCGAAAATGTCTTTTTTTTTTAAAGTGCATTGCCAGCCTAAAGGTGGCATATTTATCCACCAATCACAGTTCAGCAGTGTTAGACTCGCACGTCTCCTCTGTCTGCTTCAGTTGTCAGGCTGTGGAATATAATTGGGCTGCTTTTTTCTCTTTTTTCCCTCCCCCCCATTCGACCACTCTGTTATGGTGCCTCTCTGCTGCTTCGCTCTCATTTTCCAAATAAGACGTTACTTGACAGTATCTTGCTTAAATATAACATCCTTTTCTGTGTGTCTGTGTGGTATTGTCTCTGGTAGCACCTCACCGATGTATGCCGGTTCGCTAGCTCGCTGGCCCGCTAACCGCTCTGCAGTGGCACACGGTCGAGCTTCCCTGTTGCCACGGTGATGAATTTCACTGGCCGACTGGTTACTGGAGTCTGGCCTTTATTTGCATGTTTGTGTTTTTTAAATTTTTTTTTATCCCTGGCTATTTAAAATGAAATTCACGGATTTTTACGGTAAGTGCATAATTCACTGAACATTGTCTGGGCTACTGGGGGCACCCAGTGTAATTATGGAGTCGTCCAACTCACACACCAACCCCCCCCCCCCCCACCGCCTGCGCCTTTGAACCCAGCATTCCCAAACACACGTTAATTAACTGATCGGTCCGACTGTTTTTTTTAATTCATTTTGAGCAGAATCCAACTCCATTTTTATTAATTTTTTTTTAAACTTTTTTTTTTATCCAGTTGGCATTCATTAAAGTGAGAATTATAGGCAGAAAATGTGTTTTAAAAGCCTTTGGTTGCTTTGGACACCAGCGAAAAGGTCAGCGTTATTATTACTTGCTCATTGACTATTGCTGTCTTGCTCAGGCTTAGCCCGCTGCCGGCAGATGTACCGTTTTGATGGAGAGCCAGTTTGTGTGGGGACATCTTCCGCATGTGTTCTACCCCGGGCACAGGTACACAGGAGAGGTGCTGAGGTGGGTGCAGCACCCCCTACTGGTTGATGCTGTGACAGCATGGATTGTGCTATACTAATATGCATATCAGTAGAGCAATCTGGCTCGCAGTCAGGAGAAAGAGCAGGGCATCTGCAGCTGGTACCACATCTGCCACCGGAAGAGCCCTCTCAACCTAACGTGACATCAGAGGCAGAGATTTCAGGGGTCAGATAGTAAAAAGTCCTGCCGTGTGTTTCTTCCACCCATGAATTCAGGCAGCTGATTTCACTAATTTGTTTTTACCCTCCTGGCTGAAGAATTTGTGCTAATTAGCGAATGCGGGTGACTGGAACAAAATCCCGGAGAGGATTTTTTACTTTCCGACGCTGGATGTTCCACCTCTGCACAAAGTTCTCTGGGAGAAGATTGGGGACTGAGAACTCGATCGTTCCGACGGGGTCGGTTTTACGAAACGGCCGCGGCTGCGCTACGTCAGCGAGCCCAGTTCACATCCTTTGCTTCGCCTGCAGTGAAGCGAAAGACTCAGGGGGCCTACCTCATGGCCGACTGTCTGTTTGATGAGGGGTCCGCCAACCGGCTACCGGTGTATCGATCGATACGTGATACCGAGCCTGCGCTCTGATTCGGTACGACCCGTTTTATGACGAGCGCTAGCCGCGCTCCGTGAAGCACCAATCAGATGCCTGCGATCAGAACTAGCTGTGGAGGATCGAGGCCCTTCTCAGAGCGCAGTCACTGTAATTGGGAGCACTTTGGCCGCTTGTTTTATATTCTGAAAGCTAAAGGCTATCTCCGGCTCTTTTTATTATGGGGTTCGATAGTGCACTCGACTCAACTGTAGAAACGCTTAATTCCTTCTCAAAATATCTATTATTTTTTTTTGTTACTTTAATATCCCAGCGGAACATCACCAAGGTTATTGTTTCGATGATGCAAGTAATATGTTTCTCAGGTGTGCAAGCAAAACTGAGCATAAACAATACACAAAAAAGATTCTGTATATACGACCAAAAGTATGTGGCCACCCCTTGGTCTGGGGCTGTTTTTCATGGTTCGGGCTAGTTCCCTTAGCTCAAGTGAAGGCAAATCTTTATCCAGTGACATTTATGGCAAATGTTTAGGGAAGGTCCTTTCCTATTTCAGCATGACAGTGCCCACGGGCACACAGCGAGGTCCATATACTGCAGAAATGGTTTTACTGATAACGGTGTGGTAGTACTTGACAGGCCTGCACAGAGCCCTGACCTCAACCCCATCCAACACCTTTGGAATCAATTGGAAAACCATCTGCAAGCCAGGCCTAATCGCCCAATCAGTGCCCAACCTCACTAATGCACTTCTAGCTGAATGGAGGCAAATCCCTGCAGCAACATCTAGTATAAAGCCTTTCTAGAAGAGTGGAGGTTGTTATAGCAGCAAAGGGTGGACCAACTCCATAGTAATGCCCATCATTTTGGATGATGTGTTGGACGTCAGGTGTCCACATCCTTTTGGCCATGTAGTGTATCGTACTGTTCTGTTACGTCTTCAGCTAAACCAGCTATTCAGGCACAGCCAGGAGATGGCAGGTTCAGGTATCACTGAGCCTGTAACTAGGCTTAATAAGGAAGTCGTGGGGTGGTGTGAACTGATACTAAAATGAAAGTATTTTTGTTTTGTCCAGTGTGGTGGTTCAGTCTCTCCATTCTGCGCGCTGGATGCCGAGGTGTATAGGCATGGGCTTATACCGATTCTCGCTGTTTATCGCTGTTTGCTCAGCGCCATCAGAAGAGATCTCACACTGGGCCCCACCACCCCAGAAAAAAACCCGTGTTCTAATATCGTTTGAGGACCCCTGTCAGCCAGGGCCCTTAAAATCGTCATAATCGCCCCCCGAATGTCACGTATCGAGTTTGTGCAAACGTGTATGGTGTGTTCCTGCCTCTCGCCCAATGGGCATTGGCATAGGCTCCAGCACTCCCCACGACTCTGACCAAGAATAAGCGGGTATTGATAGTGGATGGATGGATATTAAAAATAACGACCTCCTAAAGTTGCCTTCCTGTCGGCTGCGCCCTTTACTGAAAACACCATCCGCCTCAGTTCACCTGGGGTTTCACTTCCCGGGTCAGGTGTGTTTCACTTCCTGGGTCAGGTGTGTTTCACTTCCCGGGTCAGGTGTGTTTCACTTCCTGGGTCAGGTCTGTTCTCTGCCGCTCGCCCGCCCGCCCACCCAGCCAGCCTGGCACCGTCTGCAGCGGCTGGCATCTGGGAGGCTCGTACACGTCGCGCCGTGCCAGCGCGCGATCCAATCTCGTGTTGCCGGGAGCGATATCTGGCAGTTATTTACATTTGTTTGCCCAATTAAATTGAGTTAAATCCGAGACTAATTAATGCAGGAAGGACAGCAGCGGGGACCGGTGCGCCGCGACGGATCCGAGAGTGGGCGTGTGCAGAGCCGCCATTAGCGTCAATTAACCAAACCCCCCCCCCCCGTTCCCTGTCGCGGAGCGCGAGAGAGAGGCGCTTCGTGTTTTCCGCAAAGGCTTTTCCACGCCTCGGCACGGCTCGCTAATTAGAGATTAGCCAAACAAACGCGACGCGCTTCGCGCCGCTCAAGCGACCCCGCCGCTGTGATCCCGACGTCGTCGGCAAGCCCGAAACCCGCCGTGCTATGAAAGAAGTCTACAGAGGGGAGAAATAGACACAATATAAAAGAAACTTCCGGAGAGAACAGACGTGGGTAATGCGTTACAAGGTTTGCACAGGAAGTGAACTCTTATATTCTACCCTCACGTCCCTCACTTTGATAAACATTTATTCCGTTTTCCAGATGA
The DNA here is from genome assembly GCF_013347855.1 of Anguilla anguilla. NCBI lineage: Eukaryota > Metazoa > Chordata > Actinopteri > Anguilliformes > Anguillidae > Anguilla > Anguilla anguilla. Next base: position 4,307,299 of record NC_049216.1, read on the forward strand.
CCCATATTAGGGGGAGGGGGCATAATTAAACTAGGCTATATTTTTAGACATCCTCCAACCAATTTCATGGCTGATCTCCCAAGCTTTTAGCTTGGACAGGCCAATTCTTCCAGAGCGGAGGCTCCTGTCTGCTTGGATACACGACAAACGCTCGGGACGCGTGGCGCGCCTTCGTTAATTAACGGGTCAAGAATAAATTAATATGAGCATTAGCAAGCCGCATAATCGCGCATCACATTAATACCCGTTTAAATATTCATGAGGCTCGTTTTCGAAACGTTTCGCGCGCCGCGGTGAGCCGGGAGCGTTCGCCTCGCTCAGCTCTGCTGCGGCGACCCGTCGGGGGCGAACCGATACGCCGCAGCCTTCCGGAAGCTCTCGAAAAGCGGGCGAAAAACAAAGTGCCTCACGAAATTAGCTCATTCGCAAAGCGACTGGACAGCGGGCATATGTCTGTCGAGGTCAGGCGAGGTGCGGGCGCAGGAAGTGTGTCGCAGGAAGTGTGGCGCGGAGGCCTGTCGCCGTCGCTCGGGCTTTTAGCGCTGAGGGCGCTCGGGCGCAAACGAGCCCCTTCGACGTGTTTGTGGGCTCCACCAGGGGCAGCGCTAACGGGCTAACGGCGACCACTGGCGAGTCCACAAAAGCAGTGTTTTGCAGCACTGGGAGGCAGTGCTAACGGGCTAACGGCGGCTAGTCCATAAAGGCACAGTGTGCTGCAAGCGGCGGAGGCAGCGCTAACGGGCTAACGGTGTCCAGTGGCCTTCGCTCCATGGCAATGTTTCACACAGGCTACTTTTTCGCTCCTACTGGCTCAATTTAAACATCAGATTTATTAGACATCTGATTGGTTGACCATGTAGGCCAAAGAAGCGTGAGCTTCTCCTGCTGAGTTCCTCCTAAGGTTTCTTTATATTTCTTCCACCAAGGAAGTTTATCCTTGATACCTTTAGCCTAGCCTTGCTTTTAACGGGTATTAAAGCATATTGTGAAAAATGCATTCTCACTCCCAACAAAACAGGTTTCAGGCAGAGTGGGTGATATGCTTACATTCGTGCTGCCATTCTCTGAAAATGCCATTGCCTGAATAACGACTTAGCGCTTCTAGCAAATTTCTGACGCCGTCCGCAGACTCCAAGTTTGACATTCTGAATTTGTCTCGTCTGTAATTTTTTCATAAGTCACTGGAATTAGGAGAACTGGATACTTGTTTCAACTGAGGCTGTGGGGAAACCATTTTTCAATTTGAACAGCTTTGAGCTTTTTTTTGCTTTTATGACTCTTCATTGGGACGTTTTGAAACCCTCGCGGACGTTGCCACGGGGATTCTAAAGCTGCACTTCCGATAAAAAGAGGCTTTCTGTCACCGGCGTACTTACTTGCACAAGAGCGACCGTTTAAATTGAAGTCTGCGTTGGGAAAAAAAAAAAAAAAAAAAAGGCTTACAATCGTTTTTTTTTTTCTCTCTAGCTGACGTGATGGGGTTCACAGTTGTGCCGTGTTGTTACTGAACCCATCCTTTATGAAGACGCGCGTAGAGAGAAGCCTTCCTTACCGCCAGTCCTAATGAGCTTCAGAGAAGCCCGGGTTTCTTCTGTCGGGAGACGAGGTGGCCGAGGGGGTCATATTTTGTATTGTTTTCCGATTAAATTAGCCTGTGAAAATGTCAGTCATCCTTTAAGCTAATTGGCGGGGATGGTTTTGGGAGGGGAGCGTTGCTGAAAATAGAGCCGTCCTTTTTTTTTTTTCTTCTCTCCAGTCGAACAGCTTCTGCAGACGGCTCCAATTTACCCCCCCCCCCCTCCAAAGGGCGGGATTATTAGTCCTTCTCGCGCCGAAAGCCCCGTTTGTGCGCCCGTGAGGAGATTATTATTATTTTTATTTATTTTTTTTTGCGTGCGCGATTTGAAACGCCGTTTCTTTATCGATGGGTTAGCCCTGGTCGTTAGCTACAGGCTGAGGAATCTGAGGTGCGGTGTCACCCGCTTACAGTGGTGTGTCTGACGCGGCTAGCCGCGTTTCAGATGTGTAGCTGCCGGAGAGGACGCTCCACCACGCCACCCACACCCCCCCCCCCCCTCCCCAGGCCCCCGTCTTCAGCGTAACCCTCGTCCTCGTCGTCATCCCCGTCCTCCGCGCCACCTCTCAGCGCAGTCATGAAATGCGAATATAGCCGTTTTAGCGAAGCCACGTCTGTTGACGGTACGCTGGAGACACTGGGAATTAAACAGATCCCATATCGCGTAATGCTGCTGTTTCTGCACGTCTCTCTGCTTGTCTTTCCCCAAGAAACAGAGGTGAAAGGTTGCATGTCTTAAGCCAGTACATGTAAAGTTACACTTCCAGTCTATTCCAAAGACTTACAGAGATTGTGAATCCTGACCCACCCATTCCACAATTATGAATCTACGAAGGAAGAGGCGTATCGTAAATCTGTGTAAAGCATGTTCAGCATTAAGCAAAGATTTTAACCTCAACATTTACACCTTTTTTTTTTAGTTGCACAGCTAACAGAGACAACGAGGCAACCAAATAAAATGCCTCACACGCAGTGTTAATGCAAAATTCTATAAAAGAATGGTGACCTCACATTAAAAAACATGCTTCATTGGATAAATCTGAAATCTTCCCCCAATTTGTTGCACCTGTTTTTAGATTGAAAACTGGGAACTTTTTTAGGTTCTTTCAAATTAACCAAACAGTTTTCAGTTGAGAAGGCTGAAAATATAGGTGTAACAAGCTAAAGTTTTTTGGTTTATCCACTGAAACAACTTTTTCAGTGCATTTAATGAGGAGTATCTTATTTACACGTGGTCCTAGTGCAGGACGGTGTGCTAAGATACCAGACAGGATTGGTAGAGTGTAAAATTGTTAGTGCTGTAATGCACATCCTTTGAATTTTCCTCAGTAAGGTTATTTCCAAAACGAAACGAAACAAAATAAATTCTGCAATAGAAGTGCAGATAATGTTACCTTTCCTCATTTTAACAAGCACCTGTGCCAGGAAACGATTGTCAGCGACGTCTGTGACGTATCACTTTGACACAGGTTAGCGAAGGTTAGCATTTACGGTCATTTATTCAAAAAATTTAATGCTGAAAATGAACCGGTTTCGAGAGTTAACGGAGACCCTTGAAAAAAGGCCGTGAAATGTCGGAGGGAAATGAGCGGTTATCGGGTTTGGGCCCGCGGTCCTCTTAAAGGCCGTTTGTTTCGGTTGCCTGCTGATGAGGAGATCGGAATTCCCCGCCGTGAAAATTGGCCCCCCCGCGCCGCTCCCGCCCCCAACACCCGCCAACCCCCCCCCCCCCCCCTTCCGCCGCCATGCGGCCCGGCTGGTCTCCCGCTGCCTCGGCGGCTCTGCTGCTTCGGGCCAACGGCTCACCCACGGGACCCTGTCTGCACGGGTCCTCTCCTTACCATGCAGTCCCATTATCCTTCACTCTGGGGGGGGACCGCTTAACCGGCCAGAACACAGATCACAGACCAAAAAACCCCCCCCTCCCCCCCCCCCCATCGCCCGGGGACACTGGGGTGAATGCACGTGTCTGCGATGTGTTTTTTGTTTTTTTTTTTGCTTTTTTTGTAATGTCGACTTTTGACCGCAGTTTCAGAGAATTCCAAAAAGTGACATAAAATTCAGATTTGCTGACATTTCAGCGCCTGTTTAGTTTCAGTTCTTATGGAAATCTAGTTGATAAAACACGGGTATGCAAAGCTACACACACACACACACTCTCTCTCACACACACACACACACACACACAATTTTCCGGCTTCCACCAGGGCCCTGCAGTGGTGGCATTCTTTAATATTTGCGGCCGAGCTTATTAAATTCTCCGCGGTTGCGTTTATTTTGGAAGACGCATTAAAATACGAATAGCTTCCCTTTCCTCAAACGCGCAGCACACCTCAGAGAGCGGCATTAGCCCCGGTCAAAATGAGCTTTTTTGATGTTGATGTAAGCACCCATCGGGAAAAAACCGCGCTCTTTCGCCCGAAAACTCTGTTAATGAGCCGTTTTTTTTTTTTTTGGGTGTTTGCAAATTCGTGGGGGTTGGTCTCACAGAAACAATGACGAACAGTGGCTTGTCTTTTCGTTTCGTAATGGTTTTGTTTATGACGCTCCCCTCCCTCCCTTAATTTCGACGTACGCTTCTGTTGAAATTCTCATGCGGGGCACGTCGACACGTCGCGTTAAATGCGTTTTTAACCGACGTCGGCATCTTAGCGCTTCTCATTGCGCGGAGAAAGACACTAATGGATTAGGGCCCCTAATTAAGTAGCGTGCGTTTGCGGTGATAAGATAACGATCTGGTGCATTTTGTCATTAAGAAAATAAATCCAGGCTCTCTCAGTCTATTATCCTTAATAGCAAAGTTGTGGAAAATTCTATAGACGGCCAAGTTTATTTATGATTCTTTCGTATACATGTTGATCTCGGATGTTAATACAAAGATGCAGCAGGAAAGTGGTTCAGTAATGCATTCTGGGAAAAAAAAATAATGCAAGCAGCAGAATACAATGTAGTTTATTGATCTTGTTTTGAATGTGCTAGAAAAAGATTTCTTTATGTAATGTTGGGTTTTTATGAGAACAGGGAAGATTTAGAGGTGCGTTTGTTTTTTACCTGTGTGGCATTACATTGCAGTACATTCTCAAATGCTTCATACGTCAGTCACTGCAATACAGATAATTAAAAATATACAGTTGAAGGTGACACCTGTAAATATTAAATAACAAATATGTATTTCAGAAGGGTGTAAAGGTGGCCATATTGGTAAAAGTACACATGAGGTTACAGTTAGAACTTGTCAGAACACGGAGTGGGGGCATTAGGGTTAGGGTTAGGGTTAGGGTTGGGGGGGGGGGGGGCGGCGGCATTGGGGTAAGGAGGAACAGTGGAACAGTGGTGATTGAAGAAATTAATTACGAACTAGTGGTCAAATTTCAATCAGGTATTCAGACCGGACATTTATATTGTTTGTTTGAGACCTGAACTAATAATTAGAAAACCAGACATTCTGGTCCAAAACCGGAAATCTGGCAACACTAGTTACAATAATCACAAATGAGATGTGGGCTAATATACCATAATGGTGCTCATATAGCTTGATATACAATAATTATACATGGGATTAATCAACCTAAAATACACTGCCGTCTTCTAATAGCATACGTACTAATACAAATTAATGTTGCACTTAACTTCAAGACACTGTCTTAGGAAGTGTATAATGCAGTTGTTAATGCTTTATTAAGCTTCATTAAGTGTTAATAACCACATCCCAATGCAAAGTGTTACCTTGCTTTGTGTTTGGCTGTTTCACGCCAAAGTAACTGGAGGAAGGGGGAGCCTCTCAGGAATCTAAAAATCTCCTTGATTGTTATTTACATGTTTTTTTTTTCCTCCATGTATAATGCGGGCGGCATTATCTTTTCCCCAAGCCTCATTTGCATGTGTAGGAGATGGCTGCCTTTCCTGTGCGCTGAATTACCTGCTTTTTAATGAGACGCTGTTTGCTAAAATCTCTGCGGATAATTATTCAAATGGCTGCGGATCTGCCGAAAAGGAGAGACTGTGAATTAACCCTTCAAGGTGCAAGATTACAACTGAACATTCTAATGCTGATGTCACAAATCGCTGCTGGTAATTGAAAGTAATGGGGTTCTAGATTGCTGAATTTGAAAATGAAGAAAACATTCCAAAAAACCTATTCATCAGTGGGTTAGCGCATTGCCTGAATCAGTCCCATGGATATGGGCTGTATGCTTGGTAGGAGGTAAGGTTAGTTGCGCAGTAAAATGCTCAAGGGCTATTGCACAACCGGGGGAAATGGTGACAGTGAACTGTCTGGGTCACTTATATCGTTTATTTATACTGCAACATCGACATACATTTCTGCACCCAAACGACTAATTTACAATTCGAATTGGGGTTTAATGTAGGGCGGGTTCGATTACGAAGGTGATCGTAAATCAGCACTCACAATTAGAATGGATTTTTAAAGACTACTTGAAACCCGCCCGCAATTAAGCGGAGGCTACTTAAGAGTCACGCAATGTGTAAATTTCACAGTTGCCATGGCAGCCGTCATAGTTCCGAGTTGAGTTCCTCATCAACGCAGGACACGCAAGAAGGCGGATATTCCGCGTGAATCGTGCGTCTGTGAGCATATCCAGGTAAATTATTCCGGGAAATACAGAAGGGGCCCATTTTCAATTTTATTATTTCCACACCGGATTAACATTAACCCCTCGTAAAGCGGAGGACAATCTTCCAATGAAAGTAGTCTGATCTGGGCCTGGTCAGCTTCAAAGGTAGTCCGCCCATGCTGAAATAGGGCCACGGTGTGCTCCTGCTAAAGAGCCACTAGCTAAAGTTAAAAACGTAAATAAAATAAAATTTGAGATTACTCCTGAGATGAGATGTAGCAGAGAAGATGTAAGTTTTAGCACAACCCCCTCGCTCATCAAAATATCGTTTGGTAGCTAATCTGATGTTTGGAATGTCATATTTTGCAGTTAGAAATGTAACATTTTATCATACCTTGGGGCTAGCGTCAGACTTCGTTCTCCTCTAAAACCAGTTTTTTTTTTTGTAAGAGGTCAGTTAAAATCCTGAGTTGTAAACAAATTTAGTAGTAGATAACGGTCAGATTAAGATGATTGGATAGTTCCCCTGGGCGCTTCTTAAAGGGCAGTGACAGTGGAATTGTCCAGTTTGCTATATTAGTTTGGTGCCTAGTTGAGGTAATTGAATCTGTACAACAAGCAAAACGGAAGGACAGTGTTCTTTAACATCATACAAGTTTGGTGTCAGTGTCATACACTTCAGCTACTTGCTCTGCCTGAATACTTTGTTGGACAATTTGTCCGTAGATCATGACGTAAATTGTTAACGAATCAAATTGAAAACCGTTTTCTTCGTTTGCCATTTTAAGACCATTTCATCTTTTCTTTCAATCTGCTCCATCATGCCCGGCAACACCGATAGCACCGACATTACGAGCGAATCAGCTCCACGTTCGGGACCTATCCACCGTAGTCACACTCCTAAAATTTACCTTTGGCATGTTAGCACTGGCCCACGTCTCCAAGATCCCCTGCTCAGAAAACCTGACATCATCTTCACTCGTGTCTCGGTCTGGCCTGGTGCTTTTTAACCACAATTAACGGCTCTCACTAACGGTTTGGGCGTGGTTGCACCATCGAATGATTTTCATGAATGCTTTAATTGACTCTGCTGGTTGATATGGCAAGGATAACATCAGCGGCACAAACCGGTAGTTTTTCTTCATGGATCTACCCCTCAGTGTTTGAGTTTATGTTAGATCCGTTAAAGATCTGTGACAGAGTTGAACATTTTACTGTTCATGATTACATACCTATTACATGCTTATTACATAACGATTTTATATGAGTCGGCCATTTACTGTTCATGATTACATACCTATTACATGCTTATTACATAACGATTTTATATGAGTCGGCCATTTTACTGTTCATGATTACATACCTATTACATGCTTATTACATAACGATTTTATATGAGTCGGCCATTTTACTGTTCATGATTACATACCTATTACATAATGATTTTATGAGTCAGCCATTTTACTGTTCATGATTACATACCTATTACATGCTTATTACATAATGATTTTATATGAGTCGGCCATTTTACTGTTCATGATTACATACCTATTACATGCTTATTACATAATGATTTTATATGAGTCGGTTGTCTTAATGGGGTTGAAACGACGTCGCGCGCACCCTAGCGGCGAAAAGCCCCGTTTTAACCCAAAATGGTCAAAACCGGGTCGAAACGGACCTGTCCACGTCAGCCCTATAGTGAGAGGGCCGTCTAATAGACAGACGGGGGTTAGCTGTCTGACGCTGCAAGTTCGGCTGAAATTCATAACCGAGCCCGTCTCCGGAGACAGCGCAGTGGCAGCAGCTCCCCCCCACCCCCCACCCCCCTCTACCGTGAGCTGGGAAACCCGATTTCGGCCCCCGCCCCAGAAGCCCTGGAGATAAGGAGCGATGGGTAGGCCCTCTAATTGCCCGGGCGACTGTAACCGAGCGACCAGGGCCCACACACCGGGCCTCAAAACTCAATTTTATAAATGGAATGGGCTGCTGATTGGATCTGGTGTTCAAGCTGCTGCGGTCACATCACTCTGACCTGGTGGGTGGGGGGAGAGGTAGAGAGAGACAGAGAGAGAGATAGAAACAGAGACAGAGATGGAGAGACAGACAGATAGATAGACAGGTAGATAGATAGGGGGTTGTAGGAGGTCCCTTTGTCATCTTGTACATCGCATTTCTTTTGCAACACAAGTACACTTGTCATGCAAATAAAGCACATTTGAATTTGAACTTGAGAGAGAGAGAGATGGAGGGAGAGAGAGAAACAGATGGAGAGACAGAGATAGATCGGTAGATAGATAGGGAGGGGGAGGGAACGAGAGAAACAGAAACAGATGGAGAGATACTGAGAGGTAAAGAGGTGGAGAGAGATGGAGAGACAGAGGTAGATCAATAAAGATAGAGAGGGGAGAGAGAGAGAGAGAGAGAGGGAGTTCCCCAGTCAGAACAGTACACACCAATCACAGACCAGTCCCTCCCCACATTCCAATACACAGTACAGGGAAATGAGTTTTTAAAATCTCTGTATGAATTATAATCACGCTTCTCCCCGTTGTGTACGTCCGGCTCCAGTGAGCTGCAGTAAACAAAATTGTGAACATATTTTTTGAAAGCTATCATGCTAACGTTTTCAGACCTTTTTTTAAAAAAAAAAAAACTGGAGTGCAATGATTCAGATGCAGAATTGGAAATGGTCTAGGAACGCAGCCAAAAAAGAAAATGGCATCTGCGGTGAGCTCTGTTCCTGTTCTCCGAACAGGAAATTCTGCATAAGTAGGAATGTCATGTGGGAGCAGCGACTAGTGTACTGTATGTCACATTCTTCACTTCGAATCCGAAAGCTATTCTCAAAGTTTGTTTGTTTGGTAGTTATCCCCCGAAGGATAGGTAGGAGAACGGAGCAAAACAAAGCCTGAAAGTTTCTGAGTTGTTGCTGTTGTCTTTCTCTGTTCGAGGTTGCCAGTTAGTACCAGACGAGCGCAAACGAACTTCAGCACAGTCCACAGGCCACGGCCCCAACAACAACACGACCGTCAAAGATATTAATGCGTGTATTTAAATCATAAATATGACTGCATATTTGCTCTAATTTTCAAGCAACAAGGTTATATATCCAGAGCGAGGTTATATATACGGACGGAGTGTAGCACAGTGGGTCAGGAACTGGACTTGTAACAGAAAGGTCGCAGGTTCGATTCCCGGGTAGGACACTGCCGTTGTACCCTTGAGCAAGGTACTTAACCGAAATTGCTTCAGTATATATCCAGCTGTATAAATGGATACAATGTAAAAATGCTATGTAAAAAAGTTGTGTAAGTCGCTCTGGATAAGAGCGTCTGCTAAATGCCTCTAATGTAATATTCCTTCAGCAGTAATTTTCAGTTGGTTTAACAACACAACTAGTGTAAAATGCTAATTGAAATGCATTACCTACGCTGGGGACCAGCATATTTCCTTTTATGGTAACCCTTTTAAGTGCCCGGGAAAGCCTAATCCCTCATTATGATGTGTGCATAAAAGGTCCCGTAGGACGGTATTATAATGGATGACCTGCCGTTGCCTGCCAAGAAGTGCGTTTGAGACACTGTATCTGGATTAGCGTAGGATTTTGCATAGCCCTCGGATGTAGCCTTAAACATGTTCACCAGTATGAACTGCACGCAGTAGAATGTCCAGTGTTAATTCACCCATTACATTACAGGCATTTAATCCAGAGCAATTTACACAACTTTTACACAGAATCTACACTGCATCCGTTTATACAGCTGGATAGACGCTGAAGCAATGCAGGTTATGCAGTACCTTGCTCAAGGGTACACCGGCTGTGTCCTACCTGGGAATCGAACCTGTGACCTTTAGGTTATAGGACCAGTTCCTTACCCATTATACTACTCTGCCACCCACCTCAATGGGGAGCAAATGTTATCTGTTAGTATTGAATTAACACTGGACATTTTACTGTGTAGTTACGTTGAGTTAACTACTCTTTCAGACACTTTCCTCTTCTGTCTCTTTGAATTTGCTTTGACAATAATTTATAGTTGTGCTTGCCTCTTATTGGCCAAAGAATTATTTTGTCACTAGCCAATCGTCAGTCTCGTTGCCGGGCGGAACCAGAAGGACTCCTGGTTGATGTAGCCTGATCAGTGATGGAGGGAGTGAGGTCACTTGGGTCCTCTGTCCACAAGCCAACCATCCCAACCAGTTTAAACCTCTTAAACAGCGCAGTAAGAACTCTCCTTTATTTTGGCGGTAAAGGTTCGCAAATACAAACCGGTAGCCTAAAATCAATAGTCTTATTGCGGTAAATAACTACAGCGTGCGTACCCAGATCCACAAGTAATTGCCGGAACGCAATAGGAAGCAACGGTACACCGATGAGCACAAATCACAAGGAACTCCGACCCAGCTGGCGCAATGTTGTGGCTATAGCCCTTTTAGCTAACATAGCTAACATAGCTAACGAAGCTAATGTAGCTAACTGTATACAAGCCGTGTTCTTCCCAGGCTTCTGAGGGGTTTCTGCGCCAGTCAGGCTGGAGCTGGGTGGCCCCTCCGCGGCGGCGGCTCTCATCCTCGCTCTCTCTCCACGCGGGAGGGACTTTTCCGGTAAAGAGCGGCCTGTGGGTGTCTCTCTCTCTCTCTAAGCAGTCGAGTTAATATTCTACGGGGCGCCTTCGACCGGAGTCCCTCTCATTACAGAGTCTGAAGCTCCGCCCCCCTGAGGGGGATTGTGGGGCTTTAATATTGTCCTCGCTTGGCTTTCCGCCAAATGACATCAAACTGCAGCGGGGAATCCAGGATAAGTGTGGGTGGGGAAAATCACCATTGTTGACGTCCTCAGACTTCAAACCCCCCCCCATCTCCCCCAATCTCCCCGTCTTCCGCCCCCGTGACAATGAACTGTTTTATTAAAGTGCTGCGCAATTACTGTGGACCACACTGCAATGGTGACTGTTTCGTGACCAGGAGCTATGAAAATCGCTTCCCGCATTAGTTTGTGCGCCAGTAAGATTGCGTGTGACAGTGCTTGTTAGGTTCTGCTATCTAAATAATTTTGAAATTGTGTGCTTTTAATTGGTGTGAAAATCGGCTGTTTCCATCAGCCCACAGAGAGGATTAGGATGAGCTCCGCTGCTGGATGTCCAGACATTGTACGCGACATACTGAGATGGTGACATAACAAGGACCTTTCTGGAAGCGTGACCAATTAGAAACAGTATCTCATAATCCTTTTCCGTCCAAAATCTCATGGAGGGATTTAAATTATAGTGGCGCTGCAGAGTCGGTATGAAAAAAAACACAAACGCAATTGTTGCCGACGGATTTCACAGAGATCAATCTGCCGAAGCACGCACAATTAGTAGGGCTCTTGTGAACCGCTAATATTCTTAAGCGCTTAGGTGTAGGTATGGCCTGTGCAGCGGAGCTGAACCAGACAAAGAAAACTATTCTTTTGCCAGTTTTCATTCCCAGAGTCCGCGCTGTCTGTGGTGTTTTCATCGATGCAGCAGAACTGTTTTTAGAGGACCCCGGAATTACTGCTCTCATTTCCCCCCGGGGATGAAGAAACAGAAACCAGCCTCACACAAGCACGTGGGCCTTGTCATCTTTGACGATAGCGATGTACGGCGTTGCTCTCTCTCTCCCTCTCTCTCTCTCTCTCTCTCTCTCCCCCCCTAATGCCGTGGTGCTAATTTAAAAACGAGCTCTTTGCACAGTGTTTGCCTTGTGCAAAGTTGAACTGTGCTGATGGCGAAGTGGCATTATTTCCAGGAAACCGCTCTTGTTCTTGAGACGTCATGCTGATTGGATGCGGAAAAAATAGCCGCTTTACTCTTCTACATCCATGACCATTCTTTCACACATAAAGGATAGAAGCCTTCTTTCTTTTCCTAAAGTATAACTGCTTTGGTCCAAGTGGCCCAAATTTCACCTTCGGAATAAAATTAAGGTTCTTTTATTTCTCCGCCCTAGTCTTCCGTTTAAGACACACAGTAAATGGGCTACTTGCTTTTTCAAATCCATTGCATTTGCAAACATTGCATTCACATTATGAGTTAATAAATACATTTGGATGTAGTTTAAATGATCAAAATGTAGTTTCTGTGCGCAGGTTTGGTTTCTGGATCTTGTGTGTGTGTGTGTTTGCATGTATTTGAGTACATGTCTGTGTGTGTCTGTGTGCATGTGTGCCTAAGTATTTGCGCATGGGTGAGTTGTGCCCGTGCATCTCTGTGAAAGTAAGTGTGTGTGTGTATGTTTGCGTGTGTATTTGCATGTGTATGTGTATTTGAATGTCTGTGTGAATACTTCCACGTGTTTGGGTGTACGTTCATGTGTGTATTTCTGTGAACAGTGTGTGAATGTTTCTTTTACACCGCCATTTTACAGTCTGTAAGCTGCGAACCAGCAACATCAAAGTCTTCGCAAAAAAAAAAAAGCCAGCGTCACATCACCTGGCAACGCACATCAGCACGCCCTGTCCTCAAACTGGAACTGACGCTGATTTTGTTTCATCACAGCGATTCGCCAGAATCGCCACAATCATTCTGGATTATTAGACTTCACCCCCACCGCATTCGCTGCCATATCCGTTCGGTTTTAAGGTAGAATCAGGAAGGTTAGCGGGAGAAGTTCAACAGCAAAATGCTTGCCTGGCCATTTGACTGGCCCGGGCTGGCTCTTCAGCCAATCAGGTGTCAACACGAATCGTCTGTAAATAGTTTGAACGGACTGGTCACCAGGGGGCCAATGGGAACCTGGCAACAGCAGGTTAGGTCAGATTGGCGTTTTAGGGTAACTGCGGCATGCAGAGAATGTGGGCCTGTGTGGTGTGGGAAAAGGCCCCCACCTCCGCCTCCACCCTGCCTGCACCCGAACCCCCAACCCCCCCCCCCCCCTGCACCCTAACCCCCCACCTCCGCCTCCACCCCCGCCTGCACCCTAACCCCCAACCCCGCCTCCATCCTTACCCCCGGCCTCGCCTCCACCCCCGCCTGCACCCTTACCCCGAACCCCGCCTCCATCCTTACCCCCGGCCCTGTCTCCACCCTGCCTGCACCCTAACCCCCAACCCCGCCTGCACCCTAACCCCCAACCCCCACCTGCACTCTTACCCCCAACCCCGCCTTCGTCCTTACCCCCGGCCTCGCCTCCACCCCCACCTGCACCCTAACCCCCAACCCCGCCTCAACCCCCACCTGCACTCTTACCCCCAACCCCGCCTCAACCCACACCTGCACCCTAACCCCCAACCCCGCCTCCATCCTTACCCCCCAGCCTCGCCTCCATCCCCGCCTGCACTCTTACCCCCAACCCCGCCTCCATCCTTACCCCCCGGCCCTGCCTCCACCCCCGCCTGCACCCTTACCCCGAACCTCGCCTCCATTCTTACCCCGGCCCTGTCTCCACCCTGCCTGCACCCTAACCCCCAACCCCGCCTCCATCCTTACCCCCCGGCCTCGCCTCCATCCCCGCCTGCACTCTTACCCCCAACCCCGCCTCCATCCTTACCCCCCGGCCTCACCTCCACCCCCGCCTGCACCCTTACCCCCCAACCCCGCCTCCATCCTTACCCCCCGGCCCTGTCTCCACCCCCGCCTGCACCCTTACCCCGAACCCCGCCTCCACCCTTACCCCCGGCCCTGCCTCCACCCCCACCTGCACCCTTACCCCGAACCCCGCCTCCATCCTTACCCCCGGCCCTGTCTCCACCCCCGCCTGCACCCTTACCCCGAACCCCGCCTCCATCCTTACCCCCGGCCCTGCCTCCACCCCCACCTGCACCCTTACCCCCGGCCCTGTCTCCACCCCCGCCTGCACCCTTACCCCGAACCCCGCCTCCATCCTTACCCCCGGCCCTGCTTCCACCCCCACCTGCACCCTTACCCCGAACCCCGCCTCCATCCTTACCCTCGGCCCTGCCTCCGCCCTCAAACGTTTTCCATCCGGTCCTCGTCTCCCATCCTCTCCACCCTGAAAAAAGATCCTGAAAGGCGCGGGCGTGTGATGTGTCGAACGCGGCCTCTCCAGCTCCACGCTTCCCCCCGGCTCGTACCCTGCGTTTCATCTTCCACTCGCCTCTCACGATCAAATGATTTCAAACGACCACCCCCCCCACGCCCCGCGCACACACCACACACACGCCTCCCCTTAATAACACACCTCTCCCGTATTACCAGTTCAAACGCGGCCGTACCGCCGGAGCCACACAGAGCCCCTTTGTGAGTCACAGCAGACTGAGCTGAGCTGAGCTGGCCGGAGCCGAAGCGCTCGAGCAGAGAGCCGCCGCGGTGCCAAACCACGGCGCCTCGAGCGGCGTCTAATTGAATCTCTGCTTTTCCCCGGGAAGTGGAAATGTTCTCGGCCGTGAAAATCATCTTTATTTAACACCGCGGTCCACCACCTGCCTTGTACTCCCTTTGGCACTTGACCAACAAAAAAAAAACCCACTAGAACAAAAGATTTATATTTGTTTTCTTTGTCGGATGTTTGAAAAATAAATTTTTAAAAAAGTCAGAATGTCGTACACTCGGGTTCCTGCTCGCCGTGTTTTTTTAACCGGCGTTTCGGCGGGATGATCGCCGGTCCGCAAGCGTACAGCCCTGTTGTCAGACTAACTCAAGCGACGACTGAAGACTCACCTCTTCAGGCTGCACCTCTCCCCATCCCTCCCTACCCCCCCCTATAAATGACTGTAAGCTTAGGGTTGTAACTAGGCAGCTGTTTCGTAGGTGACTTAACTAGGTGCATTAACTGTCTTAACTACTGCTTGTATTTTTTCCATAGACTGCGTTGTTGCCGTTCTCGTTGTGTTAGTGTTAATCAGTTTAACCTTCAGGGTCCAAGTTGCACTATGCGGTTGTTCCCTGCACTTGGACCGGTACTTCTCTCTAGGGGTTTCGTCATACTTGTTCTTGGTTATGGTTACACACTTTGTTGTACGTCGCTCTGAGCGTCTGCCAAATGCCTGTAATGTAATGTAATGTAACTGAAGACAGGTGAAGCAGAACCATGTGACGCGACAACGCGTTCAACGTTTAAAGAAGTATACATGTATACGGCAGACCTCTCGTGTGTACACAACACGATAGCAAAATCTCTCAACACACATTAAAATCAGGGAAGGTCATAACGATTTAAATTACAGTTCACAATAAAAGGACTTGGGCGTCAACTGTTTGCTCAAACATAAAAAATAATTATACGACTCGCGCCGCAGACCTGGTCTGAGCAGGGCGGGCGGCACAGGCACGAATCGCAGACTGAGCTGACCCCAAAATTGCAGCGCTCCGCTCGATCTTCGCCGACACGCGCCCTAAGCCCCACCTCTCCTCCCGCTTGGGCGCCCGCCGAGTCGCCAAGCGAACGAACGCGCCGAGATCCGCGACGGGAACGCCGCTTCGCCCCGGGCGCAAACCCGGAAAACCGCGCCCAGAGCCTCGCCGACAATTTTCTTTCAAAAACGGCAGATCGATTAATACCTCCTGAACGAGTAATGGTAAATGGACTGCATTTATATAGCGCTTTTATCCAAAGCGCTTTACAATTGATGCCTGTCATTCGCCGGAGCAGTTACGGGTTAGGCGTCTTGCTCAAGGGACACTTCGACACGCCCCAGGGCGGGGTTTGAACCGGCAACCCCTCAAGACAATCGGTCTTACCTCCTGAGCTACGTCACCCCCTATGTGATCTCGTCTGCCGCTTCGAACCCGCCGTATTGAACATGTGCTGACGGGGAATCAAGCGTTTGCACCGCCCGCCGAGATCATCAATTTGCTATTTTGTCTTCTTAATTACCTTACAGCTGAATTAATGAGACCTGTTCCTACGAGAATGATTTAGTTTCGTTAATTTTTTTTTTCACGCTGAATTGATATTCTGTTAATTCGATCTTTTATTTGTACTCCCCAAAGTTACGAATCTCATATTCCGGGTTCGCATGTTTACCTTCCATAATTCTCTCATCATATTTTAAGGTGTGAAAATACATGGTTACGCCCGTCTAATGATACATTAGGTCCGTTATTCAGGTTTACTCTGATTTTGAAATGTTTATAGACTGCTTGTCTATGGCTGCCACATTGCCCTTTATCGTCTCATAAACTGCGTGCGTGAGCTGTTTTTGTCCTGACGTTTTCTCCTCATTGCAACAGTCCCGCACCTTAGTCTACAGTACAGTCGGACACTGTTTGCGTAACTCCAGTGTCCCAGTGATGTCATCCATTCATTGGCGACATTTTGTATGAATGGCCCTTCGTGAATACTTTATAACTCCTTTATAAGCCCTGCATAGCTCCTTCCTGAGCTGCACATTAAAATAATAACGCTACAGCGCTTCACAGGCACTCTACCTCCACATTGATCAAATCACATTGACCAATGAGAGAAGAGGCTTCCAGGCTATTTTTTTCATTCATCTCCACATTTACGTCGATAAATACTTTTCAACCCAGTATTTTCGATAACCGCAGTTAGACACACGAACATTGGTAGCGTGGCACAGTAGCACCAAAAAGAGCCTTACAACTTCAGTGATTCTAACTAGCGATGACCCTGCTTGTCTTTGCGTGACCTCTATAACGCATTTATTAATTTTATTTATGGGAATTTGTGCTTATTACGGCATGTATCTGTGAGAATTGACGTGAGGAACTTTCAGCAGCAATGCCCACCAATTTAACCAGATAATACGGAAACAAATCTTGAGAGTATAAAAGAAAAAGTTCCACAATTTGCGGACATGTCGAAATAATAACACGACAGAACATACAAGACCCAGTGAAAGAAAGAGACATAGTTAAATTACTCAAGTGACTGCATTTACTCTGGAGAAAATGTTCATGTAAATGGGGGGGGGATAGCGGGGGCGGCGCTGAAAGCTTTTCCCGGCAAACGATGCATTACCGGCGAGGGACTGAGGCCCCTGGGTTCCCCCCCCCGTCGCCACCCCCCGCGCTCGGAGGGGTGTTAAAGGCACGGAGACGCCGTCGCGTTCGCCTTAACTGTGCGCCGCGATTACCGCGACGACGCCGCTCCGCCTCCAGAACGGAAATTTACAGGATTCAAAACGGCGGGGGGGCATCAGCTGTGCCGCGCTGCCGTTGAGGGTGGCGGGGTGGGGGATGGGGATTGGATAGGGAGGGGAAGTAAGAGAAACGCAATTATTCTCGGAGAGGAGGGAAAGCTTGCCCCGGACCTGTCAATTTCAAGTGACTTATAATAGGGCTGCCTGCCGGGAGAGAGGATCCACCAGGCTCCACCACCCCCACCCCCCCCCCCCCCCCGGTGCATTATGGGAGCCGGGGTTTCGGATTGGGGAAATGCTGGGAGGGGGGGTGTGCGATGCTGGGTTTTATTGCACTGCCACGGGTGCTTGTGTGTCCGCGCGCACCGAAGCCTGTTCTGCTGGTGCTGCACGCACGGACGCACGGACGTGCTTTGTGAAAGCCCCATCAGATGTGTCCTCGCATGCTGCAGGGCAGAGGTGGAAAATCCAGGTTCAGAAAGTCAAAGTCCTCCCCGGTATTTTGTCTACCAATCGCCTGGATTTGCTAAATTGGCACAATTCTTCAGCCAGGAGGTTAAAACTAATTGGTGAAATCAGACGGCCGAGTTCACGGGTGGAAGAAAGACATGGCAGGACTTTTACTCTCTGACCCCTGGACTTTCCACCTCTGCTACAGGGGGAATGGGAGGGGGGGGGGGGGGGTCGCTTCATGGCTGCAGTGTGTCATTTGTTACTGGATACATCACGAGCGTAGTAAAGCAACGGGGGCCTGCAGCCAAACAGATTTGCTATTTGTCTATGAAGGATGACTGTGCCCGTAAATTGGATTTAAAAAAACGTTTGCTACCCACCACTGCTGAGAGGTCAGTGGTGGGCCACCATTTTGCTCTTGCTCTCCCTGGTTAAATGACAGAGTCCTGGTTGTGAGAGAGGGATGGTTATAGTCAGATATTAACCAGCAGAGATGGATGGTTATAGTCAGATATTAACCAGCAGAGAGGGATGGTTATAGTCAGATATTAACCACCAGAGAGGGGTTATAGTCAGATATTAACCAGCAGAGAGAGGGATGGTTATAGTCAGATATTAACCAGCAGAGAGAGGGATGGTTATAGTCAGATATTAACCAGCAGAGAGAGGGGTTATAGTCAGATATTAACCAGCAGAGAGAGGGGTGGTTATAGCCAGATATTAACCAGCAGAGAGAGGGGTTATAGTCAGATATTAACCAGCAGAGAGAGGGATGGTTATAGTCAGATATTAACCAGCAGAGAGAGGGATGGTTATAGTCAGATATTAACCAGCAGAGAGAGGGATGGTTATAGTCAGATATTAACCAGCAGAGAGAGGGGTTATAGTCAGATATTAACCAGCAGAGAGAGGGGTTATAGTCAGATATTAACCAGCAGAGAGAGGGATGGTTATAGTCAGATATTAACCAGCAGAGAGAGGGGTTATAGTCAGATATTAACCAGCAGAGAGAGGGATGGTTATAGTCAGATATTAACCAGCAGAGAGAGGGATGGTTATAGTCCGATATTAACCAGCAGAGAGGGGTTATAGTCCGATATTAACCAGCAGAGAGAGGGATGGTTATAGTCAGATTTTAACCAGCAGAGAGTCACTGCCCAACTGAGAAGGATCCTCAAAATGGCTGTTAAATATTTTAGGTGCCAGCGCTGATTTTGCCTGTGGGGTGTGGTGTGGTGACGGATTTCCCCCCTCCCAAAGAGGTCTCCGTCCGTCTTCGCTCCGTCAAGGGTTTTTTTTTTATTTTTTCATTTCTTGATGAGGGATTGCTTTCCAGCCAAGAGCCGTAACAAATCTCCCCACCCCACCTCCATGTGTAAGGCTCTCTGTCGCTCCTGCCGTTGGCCCTGCGGTTGATGCTCCACACAACCTGGAAACCTTGCTTTTCCTGAGACAGCAAAATGTGCAGCCAACCCTTTGAGTAGGTTCTAGGAGTGTTTTTTTTTTTTCTTCAAAATTCTAAGCCAGTGTTCTAGAACTCCATCGCTTTCAATTACTCGGTATCGATTGTGACATCAGCATTAGAACGTTCAGTAGAGAACATTCTAATCACATGTTTGTGATCTGGCTCCTTAAAAGGGTTAAATGGGTGGAGGTACACTTTTTTTTATGGATCCCACGGACACGGAAGGCGGCACCGGCGCCCGTTTCTCCGCTCCGATATCGCTCGCGGTTCAGCCTCGTCCGCGTTCCCGCCATCTGCTTACCGCCTGCTTAGGGTTCACAGAGGCAAGTCACGAATTACCTCAGGAACGGAACTGAGGGTGTGAATGTAGCTTCATGGAAACGCGTTCACTGTAGAACGCTGAATACGATCGGATAGCGGGCGCCGTCTTCCTGCGGTATGGAAGCCAGCTGCGGTTCTGGAGCCAGCTGGGGGTTCAGTACCCTGTTCAGCAGGGGTGCCCAGAGCAGGGGTGCCCAGTCTTATCCAAACTGGGCCGGTGCGGGTGCAGGTTTTAGGTTTAGCCCAGAACTACGACGCCTGATTCTTAATCAAGGTTTTGATTGGAGACCCTGGTTTACTTCATTGGTTGAATCGGGTGTCGTGGCGCTGGGCTAAAACTACTCCCCTGATTGGTTCAGGGGGAACAGTGGGGCCGGGTCTCCTCACAAACCTCTCTACAGCTGTTGGGCCGCAGTGCTGAGAGCTGCCCGTGAAATATTTATGTGAATATCCTCATGAGACCCAGCAGAAAGAAACTGTTTAAGCATTTCAGTTTTTTTGACATAATACAAGTGTCTTGGCGACAGAAACATGCTGCAGCGAAAATATGTATTTAAATGTTTTATTTTTATTGAATGTTACATTACATTACAGGCATTTAGCAGACGCTCTTATCCAGAGCGACTTACACAACATAGCATTTTACATTGTATCCATTTATACAGCTGGATATATACTGAAGCAATGCAGGTTAAGTACCTTGCTCAAGGGTACAACGGCAGTGTCCTTACCCGGGAATCGAACCTGCAACCTTTTGGTTACAAGCCCAGTTCCTTACCCACTGTGCTACACTCCGTCCATTATGTCCCATGTAGCGCAGGTTTCAGCATGGCGGCATCACAATAAATGGTCATTTAGATTAAGACCAGAGACTCATGTCCCTTACAGGGGACAACAGTTCATTTCTGGATCTCTGGAAGATATAAGTTGAGTTTTTGTCTTTAGTTGTCACTTCGTCAGTGTAGAACTCCTCACCTTTTCCCTTCACGTCCTCACAGACTGCCTGAAACACGCTCGCGTCAACAGAGAAAAGTCTTTGACAATGCGTAGTGCGTCTCCACTCCAAGTGACCCGAGTTTGTTTCCGTTTGTTCCGTCTCCAGGGCGACGACGTCCTCACCGTCATCAAGGCCAAGGCGCAGTGGCCCGCGTGGCAGCCGCTCAACATGTAAGTAGTCCCATCCCCTGTCTCTGATCCGTCCCCCTGTCGCTGATCCGTCCCCCTGTCTCTGATCTGTCCCCCTGTCTCTGATCCGTCCCATCCCCTGTCTCTGATCCATCCCCCTGTCTCTGATCCATCCCCCTGTCTCTGATCCGTCCCCCTGTCTCTGATCCGTCCCATCCCCTGTCTCTGATCCATCCCCCCGTCTCCGTCCCATCCCCCGTCTCTGATCCGCCCCATCCCCCATCTCTGATCTGTCCCATCCCCCTGTCTCTGATCCGTCCCATCCCCCTGTCTCTGATCCGTCCCATCCCCTGTCTCTGATCCATCCCCCTGTCTCTGATCCGTCCCATCCCCTGTCTCTGATCCATCCCCCTGTCTCTGATCCGTCCCATCCCCCATCTCTGATCCGTCCCATCCCCTGTCTCTGATCCATCCCCCCATCTCTGATCCGTCCCATCCCCTGTCTCTGATCCATCCCCCTGTCTCTGATCCATCCCATCTCGTCTCTGATCCATCCCATCCCCTGTCTCTGATCCGCCCCATCCCCTGTCTCTGTTCTGTCCCCCTGTCTCTGATCCCATCCCCCTGTCTCTGATCCATCCCATCCCCTGTCTCTGATCCGTCCCATCCCCTGTCTCTGATCCATCCCCCTGTCTCTGTCCCATCCCCTGTCTCTGATCCGTCCCCGTCTCTGATCCGTCCCCCTGTCTCTGATCCGTCCCATCCCCTGTCTCTGATCCGTCCCCGTCTCTGATCCGTCCCCCTGTCTCTGATCCGTCCCATCCCGTCTCTGATCCATCCCATCCCCCGTCTCTGATCCGTCCCATCCCCCGTCTCTGATCCGTCCCCCTGTCTCTGATCTGTCCCCCTGTCTCTGATCCGTCCCCCTGTCTCTGATCCGTCCCATCCCCCGTCTCTGATCCGTCCCCCTGTCTCTGATCCGTCCCCCTGTCTCTGGTCCATCCCATCCCCTGTCTCTGATCCATCCCATCCCCTGTCTCTGATCCGTCCCATCCCCCCTGTCTCTGATCCGTCCCCCTGTCGCTGATCCGTCCCCCTGTCTCTGATCCGTCCCCCTGTCTCTGATCCGTCCCCCTGTCTCTGATCCGTCCCCCTGTCTCTGATCCGTCCCATCCCCGTCTCTGATCCGTCCCATCCCCCTGTCTCTGATCCATCCCCCCGTCTCTGATCCGTCCCTCTGTCTCTGATCCATCCCCCTGTCTCTGATCCGTCCCATCCCCCGTCTCTGATCTGTCCCATCCCCTGTCTCTGATCCGTCAGCGCTTGCTCATGTCTGGCCTTTCCAAGATGCTGCGGAAACAAAACGTGTTTGCTATTCATTCGATCCGCTTCTGGGGTAATTCAGTCCCCTTCTGGGTTAATTCAGTCGGCTTCTGGGGTAATTCACTGGTCTTCTGGGATAATTCAGTCCTCTTCTTTGGCCTGGCTGTACAGACATGGAATGTATTGAAATATATTGTAAATGCGAGTACTTTTTTGCAAATGTAACGATACATGAATATATAGAATATATTTCACAGCAGAATTGTACATATATATATTTTTTAATTACTGCAATCTGTAAGTGACGATAATATTTTATGCTTGGTAATATATTGTGAAGCGTTGTTCAAAAGGCCCCGTTCGTATGTACGTGTGAAAACAGAAACTGTGCGGAGCCCACCCAATCGCGGGAACAGCACCATCTTCCCCGTGTGCCCCACTTCCTGTTTCCCAAACACCGCGGTACGGTACGCCGAAAGCTACCGCAGGATGTCTAACGCTCCTCCAGCGTCACGCTTCCTGTGTCCCAAACACCGAGCGCTCGGTACGGTACGAAGGAAGCTACCGCAGGACGCCTAGCGATCCCCAGCGACCCACTTCCTGTTTCCCAAACACCGCGGTACGGTACGCCGAAAGCTACCGCAGGACGCCTAGCGCTCCTCCAGCGTCACGCTTCCTGTGTCCCAAACACCGAGCGCTCGGTACGGTGTGGAGAAAGCTACCGCAGGGCGTCTAGCGCTCCCCAGCGACCACTTCCTGTTTCCCAAACACCAAGTGTGCGGTACGGTGCGGAGAAAGCTACCGCAGGAGGTCCAGCGCTCCCCAGCGACGCGCTTCCTGTTTCCCAAACACCAAGCGTGTGGTACGGTGCGGAGGAAGCTACTGCAGGGCGTCTAGCGTGTGGTACGGTGCGGAGAAAGCTACCGCAGGAGGTCTAACGCTCCCCAGCGACGCACATCCGGGGGGGAATTACTCCAGAGGCTTTGGGGAGAGCGACGGTGACTGCCAGTCACGTCTGCGTGGGCTAATTAGCATCCTGCCTCGTCTGCGTGCGGGGGATTAATTATACGTCCCGCGGCCGCCGAACGGAATATAAATCAAGCCGATGTGGGAGGGGCCCCGAGCCGCGCACGCATAATTCATACCGCTCAGAGAAAGCGCTTCATAATAATAATAATAACTGTGATAATGCGTCGTGTTTATATTGCATATCGCCTTTTTTAACGGGCTGCGAGTGCTTTACAGTGAAGGGGGACGACCGTCCGCTTTGGCGCACGTCGGCTGAGGCGGAGACAAAATTAAACGTTAGCCTATTTAATTTTCTTTCTCGCAAATTCGGTGCCCGGCGTGGGACCGAGCACGTTCCGATTCCCGCCGTGATTTGGGACGTCCGATAAGCTCCGCTCGGAGAGCCGGAGGCGCGTTCGTTGCGCGAGCCCCACTGCCGATTCGAGAGGGCGTGGACGACCGCGGTTCTCCTCCCGAAACACGAGTCGACCGGCCGGTCGGCTTCTTTTCGCACCCCGGAGACTACAGCCGCCGCGCTCGCATAGGGCGGAGTAGGAGGAGGACCTTTCACACGCGGCCGTAACCTGCTGCGTACCGGGTTACCCCGATCGATGGGGTACCTAGAAAGCCGGACCCCTAAGTGACTGGACCCTTTGGGGCGAGGCGGTCGCCAATCGCGCGCCGCCCCGTGACGCTTCCATCCGCCGTCGGCGCCGGGCGCGGTCCGGATTCGATCCGAGACCGCGGAGCTGCTCATCCACGCGCCGCAACGTGGCGCCTTAACCGCAAACCAGCCACCCAGCAGAGTTAATTAAGCCAGCGAAACTGCGGGCTGGATCGAGAACGGCCATCTCGCGGCACGCCCGATGCGCAGTGAAATGTCCATTACATCACATTACAGGCATTTAGCAGACGCTCTTATCCAGAGCGACTTACACAACTTTTTACATAGCATTTTTACATTGTATCCATTTATACAGCTGGATATATACTGAAGCAATGCAGGTTAAGTACCTTGCTCAAGGGTACAACAGCAGTGTTCTTACCCGGGAATCGAGCCTGCGACCTTTCGGTTACGAGCCCAGTTCCTTACCCACTGCGCTAGAGTGTTAATTCGACGAGTCCCAGTTGGGACCGCTCGTACTCCGTCAGGGAGGAGTCGTTTCGACGCCGAACGCTTCGCCGTCTCCGCGGAAGACCCCGTACGAGGGAGGAGGCGTACGCCGGTTTTGGCGAGCGGCGCGTTTCCCCAGAGGGCCGCTCTGCGGTCGAGGTTAATGGCGCCCCTCCGGCGCCCGTGTATTGGGACGTCGTCACGGTGACCTGTTTTAACGGCAGGCGGGCAATATTCTCCCCCCCTTTTTTTTTTTGAAACGGCGACTTTGCCATTCAATTCATTTACTTTTCGCTAATTAATTAGCGCTCGCGAAAACTGGCGCCCTCATTAACGGATGATGCCCTAGATCGCGCCGGAGAGTAGAGGAGGTGTGTGAAGTGGACCGAGGGGGTAAGGGGGGGGAGTGGGTGGGGCCGGTCGTTACCACAGTATAAGGTGTATCTCTTCTCTTACCACCACTCCGTGCTCCCCACTGGAGACCGAACTCACGGAAACGGTCTTTTTGGAAAGCGGGAATGACTGCGGACTGGCTCAGCGGCGTCCGAGCAATTTCGACCCGCGGACGGCCCTCGCGAACGACGACAGGACGATTCTCAAAGGCAACGGAGGCTGCTTTAGAGACAGACTCCACATTCCCTCCGCACATTTGTTCGGAAGACGCGTCTCCGTCGGCGATCCCCGCTGCCTTCGCACAGCTGTCGGTCTTGAGGAAAAGTTTCCTTCAAACGCGGCTTCTTCTGCTCGGTAAATCAAGGGGGTCTAAGTTCTTTATCGCCCGCGGCCATGTTGGACGGCACAAAGGCCACTTATGACTGGCAGGGATGCCTATCTGCCCGCCCAGATGTGAAAGCGTTACCCTTTTGAGAAGTTTGGCAGGGAGGTAACAGAAATCCATTTTCACAGCTCTGTAAGTTTGTAAGAGAGAGAGAGAGGGAGAGAGAGGGCGTCAGTGAAAGGAAGGGAGTGTGTGTGTGTGTGTGTGTGAGTTAGAGTGTGTGTATTCGTATAAGAGCGTGTGTGCATGCTTGTGTGTGTGAGTGTAGCAGAGTGTGTCTGGGGCACACACAAGGGTTTGGAGAACAGTAGGGAGCACGTTTACCGTGTAAGAGCTGAGTGAGTCTTCACAGGAGGCTTCCCTCCCACACACACACACACGCACGCACGCACGCACGCACGCACACACACACACACACGCACACGCATGCACACACACATACACACACACACGCACACACACACACACACAGGCGTTTTGAGAGCAGTAAGGAGCACGTTTACTGTGTGTGTACTGAGCTGAATGAATCTTCACAGGAGGCTTCCCTCCCACACACAGCAGACTGCAGGAGTCTCTGGCCACAGCGCACTGGGACAGATTTATTAATGCCCCACTTTCTCATCTATAAGCACATCCACTGTGCAGATAAAAATTTATATGTATAATTCATATGAGAGAATTTATATTTCCTTCCTTTAAGGCTTGAACAGCTCTCCTCTGACAGATTTCCCAGAACAGATGGTGATGCATATGAGGATGAATAACACTTTTCTCCGCATTCAATCATATATTTAGGCGAGGAAATACTTTTTCACCCCCCACCCCCCCCCCACCCCAACGCCCCCTCCTTCCCACTCTTGGCTCCGGGTTTTCTTTCCAGTTACAAAGCAATACCCTGTTATCTTTATAGAAGCGCACTATGCCGTACATTTTGATCAACTGTTTGATTGATCACGTGAGTGAGCGGTTTTTTTAAATCAACGGTGGTAATCTTCCGATGAGCTTGCATGAGGCGGTTTCAGTCTGCGCAAAAAAAAAAAAAACTCTGGTTGCGCAAACCACCGGTTTCATCAGCCGTTGGCGAGGCCGGTCTCTTGAGCGATCCGGCTGCTGCAGAAGCCGGACGCCAAGGTCCTGGTCAGGCCCGGGGTTACGTGCGGTCGGGAGGCCGGTGGGACGCGCTGCCGAAACCACGGAAACGACGTCGGAGGCGGCTGGCGGTGGCGAAATGAACATTCGGTTCTCTGGCAGCAGCTGCGGTGCACATTTCTGCAGTCGCCGTGCCAATCGGAATTGCTCCCTCGAAGCTCGAAAACGTGTGGCGTTGTGTTGTGCGACAAAACCGCACGTTTTAGACTGGCCTTTTACTGTCCCCGGCAGTGGGTACGCCTGTGTATCAACCATGCTGCTTAATCAGAATCTTGATAGGTCACACCGGTCAGGTGGGTGGACTATCTTGGCAAAGGAGAAGTGCTCACTAACAGGAATTTAAACAAATTTGTACACATAATTATGGAGAAATTACCTTTTTGTACACGTGGAAACGCGGGCCCAAAACTTTACATGCTACGTTTATATTTTTGTTTAGCGTATATCAGGTTTGTTGACAATGTTTCTTTGGGTATGGGAGGCACCAGAAAGCCCACACATTATTTTACGAGGCTACGGTTCATTCAGCCAGTTAAACTTTGGGTGGTGGGAGTTTAACAGATGTGCTGAGCATGAATTTGGCCACAGTGCACCGAAATGATGCCATCTTGTATTTAACCCCAGCAGAGTGGAGTGTGTACTTAACCCCAGCAGGGTATAGTGTGTACTTAACCCCAGCAGAGTAGAGTGTGTACTTAACCCCAGTATGGTATAGTGTGTACTTAACTCCAGCAGAGTAGAGTGTGTACTTAACCCCAGCAGTGTTGAGTGTGTACTTAACCCCAGTATGGTATAGTGTGTACTTAACTCCAGCAGGGTATAGTGTGTACTTAACCCCAGCAGAGTATAGTGTGTACTTAACCTCAATAGAGTAGAGTGTGTACTTAACCCCAGTAGAGTAGTGTATATTTAACCCCAGAAGAGTAGAGTGTGTATTTAACCCCAGAAGAGTAGAGTGTGTATTTAACCCCAGAAGAGTATAGTCTGTACTTAACCCCAGCAGAGTATAGTGTGTACTTAACCCCAGGAGGGTATAGTTGTGTACTTAACCCCAGCAGGGTATAGTGTGTACTTAACCTCAGCAGAGTATAGTTGTGTACTTAACCCCAGCAGGGTATAGTGTGTACTTAACCTCAATAGAGTAGAGTGTGTACTTAACCCCAGTAGAGTAGAGTGTATATTTAACCCCAGAAGAGTAGAGTGTGTATTTAACCCCAGAAGAGTATAGTCTGTACTTAACCCCAGCAGAGTATAGTGTGTACTTAACCCCAGCAGGGTATAGTTGTGTACTTAACCCCAGCAGGGTATAGTGTGTACTTAACCTCAATAGAGTAGAGTGTGTACTTAACAGCAGCAGAGTAGAGTGTGTACTTTGCCTCAGTAGAGTAGAGCGTGTACTTAACAGCAGAGTAGAGCATGTACTTTACCTCAGTAGCGTGTGTACTTAACCCCAGCACTGTGAACATTAAAATACAGCAGCTAGGTAATAGTTAATTGTGACCAAGTTAGTTCCAGTTTTTACTTGATACCAAAATACCCTAGAGGCTGTCTGGAGATGTGTCTACTGCTGTTAAAAACAGCAAACTGTTATATTTTAAAACCCGCTTTCAGAATATAGTTGCATAACCTGCAAGCATACGATAAGATTTCTATATTCATGAAAACAGCACTAAAAAAGTCATGACATGGCATTTGGCTTTTCTGAAAATGCTTGAGTGGGAGAATCCTTCTTCCTGTTGCAGGACCTGGTTGGACAGCTAAATTGAGTGGGTTTATAGCTTTAATTTAGTCATTGAGCAAACTCCAGCCATTTTCAATGGGGCTGCATTTTTAACCACTGCAGACGTAAGCACAGCAGCGTTGCATTGGTTGCATTTGCATGGCATTGTGTGTTGGCATTCTCCCATTGGATGGAGAGAAACACAAGTCTCATGTAGATTCAGGAAGTTATTCGCACTTTAATACTTTCTAATACATGTTATGATTTAGCTTACTCTGAAATGGATTCTAGTGTTTCTTGATTTTATGTAATTGTTTGTAGTTTTAAGTTGTTTGTGTATAGACATTCTTACAATAATTCCCATATAATTCTTAATTTCTCATTTCTAACAACAGTAATGTCATTTAGGAATCTCAAAATGGTATTTCTGTAATTAAATTTTTCTTAATGTTACTTATATAAATGTTTATTTAATGTCTTGTATGCCAGCTATGTTACCTGGTGTTTTCCCTGGGAAAAATGAAGTTATTCTATTCTATTTGAGTCGCACAACAACAGTGCTTGGAATAGAAATAGAAATCTGCGTGTGAACAGCACATTTTTTTGTTGACGTGTTACACGGTACACATAATAACCTGTTCAATTACGTGTTCAGTTTCTCTCGGTCCAGATATGGCAACGAGTAATTGATTCTCGAGTAGGTGGTTTCATTAAATTCAAAAGCACTGACATAAGCGTTTTCCACCTCCCTCTCCAGCCTTGAGATTTTTCCACATATTCATCATTCACTGAACGGTACACGACACACGCTGTTGAATTTATCTTTTCATCGCCACCTAATTAAAGCCGGGGGAAAAAATGTATTGACTACAGAAGGTCTCGGAGGCAATCGTTAGTGATAGCGGTAAGTGCCGCGTTAAGGTGATAGAGGTGTCTATTCTTAAATTACATTTCCCCCGTGCCCCTGTGGTCATTTAGCCAGTGCTGAGACATCTCTTTTTTTTTTTACAGAAAGTGATTGTTGGGTTTGTGAGATAATGCAGAATTAATCATGCACCATTAAACCCAGTGCTAATTGGCACGCGGAGTTCAGCATTTAACGCTGATAGACGCTATGTAGCATTGTGTATCTTTTTTCAGCTTTTAACCTTGTGAGACCCTGTGTTGCACGTGCAACACTGCTTTTGAGGCATTCTAGAGACACCATTTTTCCCATTCCGTTCGCCGTTCACTTTAGAACAACCTTTCCCAGTTCTTGAGGCCCTGTGCTATATTTTAGCAACATATTTGGAGTGAGACATTTTCCACTGTTACTCAACATATGCCTGGGTCTTTCAGGGTTTAAAAAATGTTTTTTATTTCATTTTTTACCATGTTTGACGATCTTCAGAAGAGTTAATGGTGCCGTTCATTAATTTTTCCTATTAGCTTCCAGCCCTGAAATCCCAAACATTATCTGCACCGTGCCACACTGTTGTTCGATGACACAATTCCAAACTCACCAGTTTACTAATGAGAATATTTTACTTAACAATTGAATTCTAAATTATGCCTTAATGCCTGTAATTTGCGAAACAAACAGAGTAGCTGCAAATATCTGCGCAATGCAACAAGTACCGAAAGTAGCGCTGAGAACTGCTGGGGTACGCTATGCTGTTTCGCGTTGGGTAATTACAGGACAATTAGCCCAGTAAAGGCTAAAGCCGCGTCTCTCGTTTAAACCAGGAACAAAGAGGCTGTGCGTACTGATAATAAAACAAGTGTTTACACTTGCAGTGTCGCACGGCTGTAGGTCTAATTGCCCGCACTCGAACTGAGAATTGGTAATAATTCCGTGCTTCTCGACTTGGACGTGACTTTTCCGCTTCGGTGCTGTTCTTATCTGTACTTGGAGCCGTTTTGACTCCCGACGTGAACTAACGGTAGGATTAAGTCATCCATTCGCTCCTCGCTGTATTGGGAATGCAGCAGCCTGTTCAGGAAACGACAGTCGCAGCCATATTCGCGGCTGATTCAAGATTAAGACTCAGAGTTTCAGGGATGTTTCGTATTTAAATCCTACAATTTTGGCGTTCGTCCCTGACTAGGGGCTCGGTGCCAATCACTACACTTACATTCGGCCAAGCAGCACTGCTGTAAAGCACAAGCCCTGTGATTTTAGTTATGGAAATTGTACATGTCATCGTTTTTGCTGACAGAGCGAGCTACATGGAAGCAGTAACCTTAAATGTATAAATGTATAACGCTTTGTTAACAGAAGAGCTGCTGGAGAAAAAAATCCACGAACTCAGAATACAGAGAATGAGAAGCTAAGAAAATCTCATTTGGTACTTGTATCAAATTTCTTAATTCTTTCTTAGTTATTTACCTTGAAAAACTTTGCCCCTATTTGCGACCATGGCTGTGCTTTAACTCCTGGTTAGATGTGGTTTCCTGGTGGCTGCTTTGTGCTAATGAATTAGCATTTAACTAAACACTTTGGTCTAAAGTCAAATCATCAATGACCAGCCAACATCCCAGCCTTCCCCTTCAAAAAGGGAAACTTTGCAGCCAGAGAGCCAGCGATCCCACAATGCATTGCTCTATTGTGTTCAGAAACAAAGGCCTCAGGCTTTTAAAATGCAAATAACAGAGAAAGTAAGGCATTTTTAAGCAGATACAAAACGAGAGTTATGCTTCATTTCCTATCCTCTGCATTTTTCAGTTTGTGCGATTTTCTCCAGGAGAGGTCCCCTTTAAAGGTTAACTCTCTGCGTTCTGTATTTCTTCCACTGTGCGCTTGCTCGGTAACTCCCGGTCTATCAATCAACCAACCCCCCCCACAGAAAAACACCTTCCGTAAAACATTATTTTACGGCAAGGCAATACCCGTTTGCACCTGCAAAACAAACAAACAACCCCAGCCATTTCTGTCTGTGGGGTTCCTGGGCATGAGCCGGTCGACGGTAGGAGAGACAGCCGAGGCCGCTGGCGTCGCCAGAGACCCATGCTAATTTAGGGAGTTTTTTTGGGGGCGGGGGCGGGTGGTGCACGTGATTCCTGCCGCTTGGTCCCGCGCCACGCCCCGGCCGGCTGTCTCCCAGCCCCTGGCTCCGTCCCCGCGGGGACAGCATCACTCCCTTCCTCCGTTTCCTCGACAGTAAATTTCGCGGCGGGTTAACAAGCGGGTGCGTTTTTTGTCCGGAGCGGACCGTATCCCTGCGGTGTGATTATGGCGTCCCCACGCGTGTGTGTGCGCTCCTGCGCGCGTGTGTGTGTTTGCATTTCGGTGTAACGCGGACCGGAGAGCATCTGCCTCGCTTCCGCGTTAAGTCCCCGCAGGGAGCGGAGAAGTGCGCGCCGCTTCCGTCTTGTGGTTTTCCAAGGCAAACGGACATATTTGCAGAGTTTTGTGCGTAATCCTTTAGAAAACGGGGGGATGCATAAAAGGCAAACCCAGCTCTCTCTCTCTCTCTCTCTCTCTCTCTCTCTCTCCAGCTCTGTATCTCTCTGTACATCCTTCTGTCTCTGCCTACCTGCCTCGTACAGATACGCTTTTTCCGTTTCAGATTAAAAGTGAACGAAAGGACAAATGATGTAGTCGGATTTTAACGGGTGTGGGTTTGACGGAGGATTGGCGGGTGTCTCGAAGGCCCGTCCTCTGCTTCCCGATGTGCAGTCGGAGTCGGCGGCGTCGATAGGTCAACCGTGTCTTTACATTACATTACATTACATTACATTTGTCTGGCAGACGCTCTTATCTAAAGCGACGTACAATAAGTGCATACCGAAGGTCACTGGTACAACTACATAGCCCAGGTCCGATAAGATGCAATACTCGCTTTGTACAGTTATTCGTAGCCACGAACACGTTCATGTCCAGTTCCCACAGCGAACATTACTCTGATGCTAGCCTGTGCGGAGTCAAGCTAGGAGTGACACGGGATGGCTCCATCTTCTCCTCCCTAGCCCCGACCGCGTGACCGAAGGTGGGAGCGCGTTCGAAACAGAGCTAATTGAGGAAAATGAACCCGACCCCTCCCCCCCACACCCCTTTTTTTCCCTCTCTCTCTCTCTCTCTCTCTCGCGCCGGGACGGCGTTCGCGGGCGGAGCAGACGGGCGGCTCCCTCGGCCGAGTTTTCGGTGGACCGCACGCGCCACCTCATGTCCTTCCTCACCATGCTGGGCCCCAGCCCCGACTGGAACGTGGGGCTGTCCTCCGAGGACCTCTGCACCAAGGAGTGCGGCTGGGTCCAGAGGGTGGTCCAGGACATGATCCCCTGGGACGCCGGGACCGACAACGGGGTCACCTACGAGGTGAGTGACCCGCCCCCCCTTCGCCCCCCGGCCTTGGGGTTAGTTTGGATCCCGTTAGCCTCGAGCTACGCTATCCGCTGTTAGCCTCGAGCTACGCTACCCGCTGTTAGCCTCGAGCTACGCTATCCGCTGTTAGCCTCGAGCTACGCTACCCGCTGTTAGCCTCGAGCTACGCTGTCCGCTGTTAGCCTCGAGCTACGCTATCCGCTGTTAGCCTCGAGCTACGCTACCCGCTGTTAGCCTCGAGCTACGCTATCCGCTGTTAGCCTCGAGTTACGCTATCCACTGTTAGCCTCGAGCTATGCTATCCGCTCCCGATGCTCCGTAAACCCTGATTTATACTTCATCGCACGACCCTTTTTGACAAGTGTCGCATGACAAAAAATGACGTGCATGTCGTGCACGCTGCGCACCTCTAGAACTTTGTCATGTCGCAGAACTTCTCATGTCCTCGTACAGTGCTTGTTGGACAGCCAAATGGAACACTGAAATTCGTTGTTGTGGACACGTCTTCATTTTCGGTTTGTTTGAGTGACAGGTCGCCTTCTTTTTTCTGTTTGCATAATTAAAAAAAAAAATCAGAAGTAGGTATAAAATTTATTCCTTCCCTACTTCCCATCACCGACCCTTTTCGACAAATGTCGCGTGACAAAAATGATGTATTTTCAATGGGAATATTTTCAGTGTTGCGCTCCGCTACAATTTTGTCGTGTTGCAGAACTTCATCACACGCGGTTGATTGGACTGCCAAATGGAACACCGAAATTCATTGTCATTTCGCTGGTGGGGCCCGTGAGCGTGCGAGTGGAAGGGGGAGAGCGATAAGAGCGACGGAGCTCGTTAAAAAAGCATAAACGGAGAGAAAGACAGAGCCGTGTGTCCTGCCTTTACCCCGGTGGTTGCCACGGCGAATAAGCCCTTCCTGTTTGTGCTCTGCGTTTTACGATTCGCCGCGAGAGGTGCACCTTCAGTCATTTCCTGCCGCCTGTGGTAAACGGATGCGTTACAGGACCGTGCCGTCCGCCGGCCTGAAAGTTCATACGAGTGGACTATCTCGCTTGAAATGAGCAGGGTGCTTACCGTCCACGCTAAGAGGCTGTTTTCACCAAGCTTCCCAGAAATTGAGTTTAAAAGAAGGATGAACCACTCCGGGCAGTTACCAACAGAATGACTCGACAAGTGTCCGTTGCCGTTTCAAAATGGGTGCTCGTAGCGGTAGACAGTTCACACGCGCAGGTCTCGAATAATAGAAACCCCTCACGCGCGAGATGCCGCAAACTGCCACTGCAGAGCCGGCACCGCAGCTGTCGTTGAAACATTTCGGACCCAGCCGCGGGAGCGTCGCCACGCTTCGAGAAGGGGGGGGCTCATTGTGGGCGATCTGTGTCAGTGGTTCTCAACAGGGGGGCCGGGGCCCAAAATGGGGCCTCAGGGAGCTGCCAGGGGGGCCCTGATATCATAGTAAATTATTCAAAACTTGAATCGCAAAACATCAACGCATAAATAATTATTCAGCTAAATAAGTAAAACAAAGCAAGCAATTAATAGTGTATAGTGTATTTCAGGATTACTACAACAGCAAGTTTTAAAAAATCACTCTTATGCTTTTATGGGGTTAAATAGAATAAGCTTGATTTGCTGTACTGGAGGGTGTACAGATGGAGTCACAATAATGACAGGCAGATATGACTCCTGTGGGGGGGGGGGGGGGTATTTCCGTGGAAACGGGGGGCCTCGGGGGCAACAAGGTTGAGAACCACTGATCTATGTCATGTCACAGCTGCCGTTCAGCAAGAGAGCCCCCATTTTAATTGAGCAGGAATAGGGGTGTGAGTGAACCTCGCTGCTATTCATACCCGTTATTGAACCTCGATATTAGTGGGCTTATTTGCAGTCGACCCGCAAAAGATTCAAACTGTGCAGCTGATCATCACCCCTGTAGCCGATTGGCTGAAAAACACATCCCCCCCCGTCTAACTGAACCAGAAAAGGGTACGACTCGCGGCCCACACAGAGTTGTTACTAGGATGTCATCTTTGGGTGGGCATTTGGATTATTTGGGTGGGCAACAACACAAAATGTTGCTTTTCCTATAGGGTATGTAAACAAGGCTGTAGTTTAATTTTGAGAAGGGGGGGGGACAAAAGGATTAAATTATAGCATCCACTTTTTGTAGGGGGGTCTGGGGCCATTACCCCGTGAAAAAAAAAAAAACATTATTAAACTCTGTAACACAAAAAAATGTCCGGTGGTGTAGGTTTCGTTTGAACATTGGGGGGGACACATTAAGCCGGGGGTCTGGGGGTCTTCCCCCAGGAAATTTTGAGCGTCAAACACTTCATTTCCTGCGTTCTGGTGAATTTTTATGCACCAATTTGTGCCTTTTCTGCATCAATTTATGGTGGAAATGTAAAGGAAAATTCAGGGGGACAAATGCACATGTTCTAAATATTGAGGGGGAGCTAACATTAAAAAGAGATATCTGTCGGTACTGTCACGCCGATTTTGATCCGGGCTGCAAAAACGATGCAATGACATTCTAAAACAGCTGTTGTACCCATAGACATATATATGTCTGTGGTTGTACCCGTTGTGACATGCTTGAAGTTTTATTGCGGAGTCCGTTCCTATGCCGACGCTCCCAGCCCTGCTGCATTCTGCGGCGATAAAGATTCTAAGACAACTCGACAATTTCTCCAGTTTAACGGGTTATTTTCCAGCCTGAAACGGTGAGATGGTATTAGTAAACGGCTACACGTGTCATCTAACTTGCAAGTAGTTGGCTACCTCCCTGAATATGAATTAAATGTTTTTAACAGAAAATAACAATTATAAATGCAATTTTATCCACGGAAACAGCTGTACAAAAATGCTGGCTAGCTAACTTAAAAGAACTTAAAAGAAACATGCAGCTTGCAAAACGTGCAAACTCAACTGTGAAACTATACAAGACTACTAATATAACTTATAAGAATATCAGAGAAAAGAATAAACAAGTATAAACAAAAAAGAAAAAAGGTATTAAGTTTTAATTGGATTGCTGATAGCAGCTAACTACAAACAGGTTTTGCAGTTCACTTAACCATGCCTGTACCGCATGTGTGAAGAAGTGGCCTGGTTTGGCGATAATGTAAAGGAGCAGCACTGACTAAGCACGCCCACACCTTCAAAATGGCAAATAAGAAAGCAGTGCATTTTTTGATAACCAATGACAAAATTACAGAAAACTATGGACGCTAAAAAATAGCTATAACGGTGATTTTTTCTGAGTTTTCATTGGATGGGCAGATGAGTCCTCTGGGTGGGCAAGGCTTATCTCTGGGT
Organism: Anguilla anguilla; assembly: GCF_013347855.1. NCBI lineage: Eukaryota > Metazoa > Chordata > Actinopteri > Anguilliformes > Anguillidae > Anguilla > Anguilla anguilla. The sequence continues at coordinate 4,342,558 of NC_049216.1, forward strand.
GGGCACTGCCCACCCCAACCCACCCGTAGACACGCCCCTGGGTCCACGGCGCGCGCCTTTAAAGAGGTGTTTAGGCGGAGTGCCGTCCTCTCTCGTTGGCTCCTGCCTCAGTTTGCCGAGCCGCGTGCGGTCAGCTCACGCCGTTCCGCGTGCGGTCAGCGGAGCGGCTCGGGGCGTTCACCTCTCCCGGTCGGCTTACCGAATGCGCCCGTCTCGAGGCGGGGTCGACGCAGATTTACATTTAGGCGTCTAATCCAGAGCGACTTTCACACTTCACATTCCTATACACTAACCACACTATGTTAGGGCAGCGGTGTAGTATAATGGGTAAGGAGCTGGTCGTGTAACCTAAAGGTCACATTCCCGGGTTGTACACTGCCATTGTACCCTTGAGTGAGGTACTTAGCCTGCATTGCTTCAGTATATATCCAGCTGTATAAATGGTTATCCAGCTATGTAAAAGTTGAGTTAGTCACTCAGGATAAGAGTGTCTGCTAAATACCTGTAGGGTTGAAGAAGTTCATAAACGGTCAGTCTGTCAAATGTAATGTATTCACTTATACGGTTGGATATTTAAGGGCCTTTCTCAAGGGTACAGCCGAAGTGCCCTTTCTGGAAGTGAACCTGCAGCCTCTGAGTTGGAGGCCGTTAAATTGCTCGCGTACCAAAGGCAGCGCTCGCTGGATGTGGACCGCGTTTCTGAACGCCTTTTGAAAAGCGTGGCTCTTGTGAGCGCTGTCCGCTTGATGCAGTAAGACTTTATGAGCCGTTATAAGACTTTATGAGCTGTTATAAGACTTTATGAGCCGGTATAAGACTTTATGAGCTGTTATAAGACTTTATGAGCCGGTATAAAACATTATGAGCCCGTATAAGACTTTATGAGCTGTTATAAGACTTTGAGCCGTTATAAGACTTTATGAGCTGTTATAAGACTTTATGAGCCGTTATAAGACTTTATGAGCTGTTATAAGACTTGATGAGCTCTTTTCTACTTAAGGGCACTCAAGTTGGACCCGTCGCTTTCATCTGAATCATAAAGCAAAGTGACGAACTTTATAAACGTCAAACTTTTCCCGCCGTAAAATCCCACGGAACGGTCGATTTGCTTTACTTTTTCTTCGCTTCCGCACAAAGCAGCTATTCTTCAGACGCGGTGTAAAAGGTGAGCCACGCGGAGTTCTCCGGGGAAGGAGGCAATAAATCACGCGTAAAGGGGACGGCGGGGAGTATTACACAGTCAGTAAATGATGCATATTGGGATTAAACCGCCGAGCTCCTGCCAGATGGCGACTGGAGCCGCCGGCTCCCCGGGCCCGGCCTCCATTTTGTGCCTCCCTTTCCCACCGCAGTCTCCCAACAAGCCCACCGTCCCCCAGGAGAAGATCCGCCCCCTCACCAGCCTGGACCACCCCCAGAGCCCCTTCTACGACCCCGAGGGCGGGCCCATCACGGCCGTCGCCCGCGTGGTGGTGGAGAGGATCGCCAGGAAGGTAACGCCCCTACCCCAACAAAAAACAACAACAGTTTAACAACTATGGCTTTCCGTCTGTATGGAATCCATCTTGGATTCTTATTTCACTTGCTCAGGATTTACACTCGTCTGTGCTTACATAATGTCACCTGCATTTTAAAGTTGCCAAACAAGAGCTTATAATTATATTTTAGTGTACATATTAATCAAAAATGTTGTATTTCAACTTATTTTTTTATATACTGCAGGTTAAACACCTGATAAAACTTTTTTGAACATATTAAAACTAAAATAGAACAACATAAGGGTGTGATATGGCACTTATTGTAACGGTTAATATCTCAATGTAGACATACATTGTACTTGTATGAGTAATGTTTTTCACTGTTTCAAGACTATATTTTTTGGAATGTTTTTCAAAATTCTAAGTCAGTGTTCTAGAACTCCATTGTTTTAAAGTACCAGTCGTGATTGTTACATCAGCATTAGAATGTTCAGTTACGAACATTCCTATCACATATACGCATTTGTGATTTTATACCTTAAAGGGTTAAAAGTGAGAGAGTTTCGTATTCTAGACTAGCCCCCGACCCCAGGTTCTGTCTCACCACCTCGGCATTACTGCCCACATCATGTCCGCTGTCTTTTAGGCCGGTGATATGAACATTTACAGCAAACTTTATTTTCGTTGTTTAGCTAAACGGTTGAGTCATTCAAAAAAATTCTTATCCAAAAATGTCTTGAACAAAACAAACCAGCCAGAAGTAATGACACAAACCAGCTCATGAGCAAACACAGAAACACAGAAAATGTAATTGTAGTTGTTTTTTTCAGAATGCAGTGAGTCAGCCATCGAGAGCAGGGAGCAAGCATCGCTATTAGCCTAACAGCGCAGACAGGCTTGTTTTCGGGCTGGGTTAAACATCTGTTGACTTATTTGTCAGCACGCAAATTAATGTCAGTACCTTATGTTCCCAAGTCAAACGACCGCCCTTCCTTTTACAGACTAAATGAATCATTAACGGCTTCCCCGTCACTGACGGGTGTTTGAACAGCTTCGCGGAGACGAGAGAAATTTCTATTAAGCTTAACCTTGAGAACGTATCGCCCGGTGTCTGTCGTACAAAGGGTACGGAGGACATTCGCGCGCCAGGCTTTTGGAGAGGGGAATGGATTTTCGGGTTGTTTACAAGCCTCGGCTGCGCCGATAGGGATCGGGCGGCAAATTGATGATCTTATCGCGGCTTTGATATGACGCCGAGGCCCGCTTTCCCCCCCCCCCCCCCCCCCCCACCCCTCCCCCTCCGCAGGGCGAGCAGTGCAACATCGTCCCCGACAACGTCGACGACATCGTGGCGGACATCGCCCAGGAGGAGAAGGAAGAAGGTGAGCTGGCCCGTTTCGCGTTTCCCCGCCGGTCGCCGGAATCGGAGGGCGGAGCTAAGCGCGAGGCGGCTCGATCGACGGGCTGGTGGCGTCCCGTCGCGGACCTCCCCCGAATTTCCGCCCCCCCCCCCCCCCCGTACAGAGCGCTCGGAAAAAAAGCGAAGGAGAAAACCCGTCGTGGTCCGGGCGTCGTTCTCCTTTTTCCGCGATTGTCGCATCCTTCGCCGCGTTCGCGTATCGTAAAAGTCGTTACACGCAATTAGGTTTGGTTGTTTTGATTGTTAATTGGTTTAGAACACAGAAGCAGTGAAACGTAAGAAGAGAAAGAGCCATTCAACCCATTCAGGCTTGTCATTTCAATTATACGAGCTCAGCTCGATCTATTAATGGGTCGGGCAGTAATATCTAGTATCGACCAAAAGGGCTCAATTAGAGTTTATTTCTGGGTTTTCTTTACTTCTGTGTATATAAAAATACAACTCGACAGATTATTTGATTATTAATTATTACAGTTGCAATCAATTACTGTCTTATCTGGAGCAACTTACAAAAATGGAGGCTCTGGAATACATAACATTCACTGTATCTTTACACAGCAGCTATACTGATAACATTACTATCTTAAAGGGAAAAAAAACAGACAAAAGACAGTGAGGGGAGCCAGTGCATTGATTGAGAGGTTTTGTCTGTCCTGCCCCCCCCCCACAGATGACACACCGGAGACCTGCATCTACTCCAACTGGTCCCCCTGGTCAGCCTGCAGCTCCTCCACCTGCGATAAGGGCAAGCGCATGAGGCAGAGGATGCTGAAGGCCCAGCTGGACCTCAGCGTTTCCTGCCCGCACACCCAGGACTTTGAGCCCTGCATGGGGCCGGGCTGCAGCGACGAGGGTGAGGATGTGGCGGGGCCTAGTCCTCCCCACCCGACTCCCACGCCCACGCAGGCCTACGTGCTCTCCTTTGGTCTGAAGGAAGCTTTTTAAAGCTTACTTCCCATTTGTCCTTTTCTCCCATCTTTTTGATACTCTCTCCTTATTAGGAGAAGCTTCTCTTCACTCTGCTTGTGCATGTAGGCCTCAGACCCAATTGACCAAGCAGGGAGAGATGGGCTAGCCTAGCCGCAGTAGGCATCCGGAGGCTGGGCTAGCCTAGCCGCAGCAGGCATCCAGATGCTGGGATAGCCTAGCCGCGGTAGGCATCCAGATGCTGGGCTAGCCTAGCCGCAGTGGGCATCCAGATGCTGGGCTAGCCTAGCCGCAGTAGGCATCCGGAGGCTGGGCTAGCCTAGCCGCAGTAGGCATCCAGATGCTGGGATAGCCTAGCCGCGGTAGGCATCCAGATGCTGGGCTAGCCTAGCCGCAGTAGGCATCCAGAGGCTGGGCTAGCCTAGCCGCGGTAGGCATCCAGATGCTGGGCTAGCCTAGCCGCAGTAGGTATCAGGAGGCTGGGCTAGCCTAGCCGCAGTAGGCATCCGGAGGCTGGGCTAGCCTAGCTACGGTAGGCATGCAGAGACTGGGGCTAGCCTAGCCTCAGTATACCAGGTGCGGAGGACCGTGCTTAAAAAGTCAGGCGGGCGAAGCCTGTGTTTAGCACGCTATCCCACCTTGTCGGTTCGATCGCACAAAAATGAAAGTCTTCAGCGGTTTGAGAACGCTTCATTAAATGACAGAATGTAGACCTAAAGTTTGCCCCCCCCCCCCCCCCACGAGAGCAGGTGAAAGTATCGATTCACTCGCTCAGCAGTGAAAGGTCAAACCTGGGCCTGGAGGTTCTCCGCAGGCGCTGTGGAGTCGATAAATCCTTCACTCGTTTGATCGCAAGCCGATAAAACTTCGACAGGGATCGGACCGCTGTTGTGTTTCTCAGACGGGGATTTGAGTCTGAGGCGGTATTACGCTTCTGTAACTCCTCAGCATAAAACCCGCGAACGACTTTAATTACTACCTGCGCTGTGATGTGGGAGTTTAATCTTTACGGTTTGCCTCTTGCACAGTGTGATTCTCCAATACAGCGTTTTTTAACAGAGTGTACTGAAGGCCAAGAATAAAGGGGGGGCGGGGGGGAAAAGACAGAAAGTGAGTATTTAAATGTCAGACGCTTAAAATGAGCCGGGGCACAGCAGGCATTCAGGTGCTGGGAGCAGAGGAGCGCGTTTAAAAAATCAGGTGGGCGAAGCCCGCTATTAGCACGATAGCGGCTAGCCCAGGTGCTGGGAGCAGAGGAGCGCGTTTGAAAAAAAAATAAGGTGGGCGAAGCCCGCTATTAGCACGATAGCGGCTAGCCCAGCTTGTCGGTTCCGTCGTGCTAAGAAAACGTCTGCGGCAGTTTTGGGAACGCTGTGTCCAATGACAGAGCGCTGGCTTCGGCCTAGCCCTCGCGTAAATAGCGAAGCTATAGGTCGGAAGCCTCTGTTATTGACGTGTGTCAATCACCTCTCCCCGTCACAACCGTTTCAGTCCTTTAACTTACGTCACACTTTGTCAGCCCTGCTGAAAATTCCGGACGTCCGCATAGGGGTCCGCGCGGACCCTCGCGGACATGGGCGGATGACGACATTTACGTCACGCGGACCAAAGCGGACCCTCACGGACACGCGGACGCGGAAAGTAAGGAGCAGCCTTTAAGAGACCAGCTTCGGCCTGCCACAGACCAGCTCTGACCAGCTCGGACCAGCTCGGACCAGCTCGGACCAGCTCGGACCAGCCACAGACCAGCCACAGACCAGCTCGGACCAGCTCGAAGTATCAAAAACACATCTTTAAAACATCGGGGAATCCCAGCTGGTCTTAGCTGGAATTTTCAGCAGGGAGTTTAGTTTCCTCTTACATCCTGGCAAGATACGGGGGGTTATTTTTTTCTTTCTTTTTTTTCTTTCTTTTTTTTTTTGTTTGTTTGTTTTTTTTATGTCAAGAGTCGAAGGCGGAGAGTTCCGTCGGAGCCGATTGGCCGTCGGAGCCGTTCGATTGGCCGTCGGATTTCCCCCTTCTCGCCGCGCGTCATCGATTAATGGCCCCGGCATCCCCAGGCTTTTCAGATGTTCCTGCGCTTCGCACCGCCATTTTGTTCTTGTTTAACGGCCCGTTAGGGGCGGGTATCGATTGGCGCAGCGGCACGGCGACCACCCCACCCCCCCCCCCCCCCGACAGGCCTCGCCAGGGCCGCTGTTTATTTACCGCTTTTATTAGCGCTTCCGCTTAGTTCCGCCTTATTAGGCCTCGCGCTGCCGCCCTTTCTCAATTTGCGCCAGCGCTGGGGGGGGGCGGGGGGGGGGGGGGGTCAGGTCCGTCGAAAGTCCATTAGAACGAAGTTCATCCGTCGCGCCTGGAAAAAAAAGAAAACACGCCTATTCGCGGCGGCGTTGAGAGATCGTTTGCGGGACGAAGATTGAGCGCTGCTTTAAAAAAAAAAAGGGGGCTCGGTTTTACCGGCCTCGGTTTCCGCGTCGCCGAGAACGGGCGACGCCCAGAGCGCGCTGAGCTCGCCGCCAGAGGGACTCAGACAGTCATTTATCACCTCTCTGCTGCGGTCTCTACTGTGTCTGGAGGACCGGCTCTGATAAACCGTGTCCCTGTGATGTCACTTCCCGTATTTGCCACCATGCAAAGGTTTTATTGTTGCAGACTGGGTTTTTACGTCGTCTGACGTACTGTTTGCCGCTTGGTCGATCTGGGCCTACTGGGGCAGCGGTGTAAGTATAAGGGGCAAGGAGCCGGTCTTGTAACCTAAAGGTCACAGGTGTGTTTCCCGGGTAGGACACTGCCGTTGTACCCTTGAGCAAGGTACTTAACCTGCATTGCTTCAGTATGTATCCACCTGTATGAATGGATGCAATGTGAATGCTGTGTGTAATGTTGTGTAAGTCGCTCTGGATAAGAGCATCTGCTAAATGCCGACTACATTACATTACATTACAGGCATTTAGCAGACGCTCTTATCCAGAGCGACTTACACAACTTTTACATAGCATTTGTTTTACATTGTATCCATTTATACAGCTGGATATATACTGAAGCAATGCAGGTTAAGTACCTTGCTCAAGGGTACAACGGCAGTGTCCTTACCTGGGAATCGAACCTGCGACCTTTCGGTTACAAGCGCAGTTCCTTACCCACTGTGCCACACTCCGTCCGACTATGCCATAATGCTTATATGTAGCAGGCATCCAGATTGTAATTTGTCACCTCTATACTGTAGTCTTTGTTTCTGGAAGTTCGACTCTGTTAAACTGTTAAACTATGACTATGGTTTTGGCATACAGGCTGCTTTCCGTATTTTTTTTGGCACAGTAACGTTCGGGGACTTTCGCACCTAGTGTGTCTCCAGCTTTGATTTATGTACACGGGCAGCTCGGACCCTTCGGAGACGCGAACCGCGCCGGTAGGACCGTAGCCGTCCTTGGATACGCGTTAAAGCGCACAAACAGAGGCCCAGCGTTGTTAACAGTCCCGGCATTGACTTTTACCGCTCGTTATACGGAATTAGGCATGCGTTAAGACGGAATGTCTGAGAAAAAAAAACAACTCTTCAAGTCCTCCAAAATATTTACGGCTATTTGCATATGCAAATACGTTTGCGCTCGACTTCACATTGGAATTTGCCTGATTCTCTGGTGAGCCTCCACAGCTGGGTAATTTGGAGGTTCTCGGTTGGCGCCTCTGCCCCCTGGTGGCCAGAGAGGGGAAGAGCCGGAAGGGAAGCAGCAAGGGAAGGTGGACGTGACGGTTGAAACGGGGCTGCAGAACGGGTCTGTTAACACAGAACTGGGGGATTCTGTCCAGCGGGATATAACGGGGACGCCAAGCCCCCCCGGTCGTTTCTAACCGCGTCGCGTGCCGTTTACCTCCGAAAATGTTTACTCTGCGGAGGATCTCGCGATCCGCGGGGACTCGGTGAGCGCCGGCGCAGGCACAGATTGAGTGACAGGCACGCCGAAGCAACTGAAGCAGAGCGTCGTTTCGGAACACAGAATGAACCGGCGAGCTGCAGTAAGCATATTTTCACGCACGGGTTGGACTGCATAATGCGCTCGGTGAGAACGAGGGAGTTCGTTTGAACAAAGTACCGAAATCGGTTTTTGCGTGACAGTCGGCAAAGCGGTGGCAAGTGAGTGACAGACGGCTCCCTCTCCCGAGCTGGAGCCCGAGCCTGATGGGAGATAGAGCGGAGGTGTCAGAAATTTGGGTGTGGTAACCCCCCCCCCCCCCCCCCCCTCTTCGCTCGCTGCCCCACCACAGAAGGGTCCACCTGCATGATGTCGGAGTGGATCACCTGGTCCCCCTGCAGCGTGTCCTGCGGGATGGGGGTGCGGTCCCGGGAGAGGTACGTCAAGCAGTTCCCCGAGGACGGCTCCATCTGCACCCTGCCCACCGAGGAGTCGGACAAGTGCGTCGTCAACGAGGAGTGCTGTGAGTGCCCCTCTACCCCTCCCTAAAATGAGCTGTGGGTGCCCCTCTACCCCTCCCTGAAGTGAGCTGTGAGTGCCCCTCTACCCCTCCCTAAATTGTGCTGTGAGTGCCCCTCTATCCCTCCCTAAAGTGTGCTGTGAGTGCCCCTCTACCCCTCCCTAAAGTGAGCTGCGAGTGCCCCTCTACCCCTCCCTAAAGTGAGCTGTGAGTGCCCCTCTACCCCTCCCTAAAGTGAGCTGTGAGTGCCCCTCTACCCCTCCCTAAAGTGAGCTGTGAGTGCCCCTCTACCCCTCCCTAAAGTGAGCTGTGGGTACCCCTCTACCCCTCCCTAAAGTGAGCTGTGGGTGCCCCTCTACCCCTCCCTAAAGTGAGCTGTGTGTGCCCCTCTACCCCTCACTAAAGTGAGCTGTGAGTGCCCCTCTACCCCTCCCTAAATTGAGCTGTGAGTGCCCCTCTACCCCTCCCTAAATTGAGCTGTGAGTGCCCCTCTACCCCTCCCTAAAGTGAGCTGTGGGTGCCCCTCTACCCCTCCCTAAAGTGAGCTGTGAGTGCCCCTCTACACCCTCCCTAAAGTGAGCTGTGAGTGCCCCTCTACCCCTCCCTAAAGTGAGCTGTGGGTGCACCTCTACCCCTCCCTAAAGTGAGCTGTGGGTGCCCCTCTACCCCTCCCTAAAGTGAGCTGTGAGTGCCCCTCTACCCCTCACTAAAGTGAGCTGTGAGTGCCCCTCTACCCCTCCCTAAAGTGAGCTGTGGGTGCCCCTCTACCCCTCCCTAAAGTGAGCTGTGGGTGCCCCTCTACCCTTCCCTAAAGTGAGCTGTGGGTGCCCCTCTACCCCTCCCTAAAGTGAGCTGTGGGTGCCCCTCTACCCCTCCCTAAAGTGAGCTGTGAGTGCCCCTCTACCCCTCCCTAAAGTGAGCTGTGTATGCCCCTCTACCCCTCCCTAAAGTGAGCTGTGAGTGCCCCTCTACCCCTCCCTAAAGTGAGCTGTGAGTGCCCCTCTACCCCTCCCTAAAGTGAGCTGTGAGTGCCCCTCTACCCCTCCCTAAAGTGAGCTGTGAGTGCCCCTCTACCCCTCCCTAAAGTGAGCTGTGAGTGCCCCTCTACCCCTCCCTGAAGTGAGCTGTGAGTGCCCCTCTACCCCTCCCTAAAGTGAGCTGTGAGTGCCCCTCTACCCCTCCCTAAAGTGAGCTGTGAGTGCCCCTCTACCCCTCCCTAAAGTGAGCTGTGCTGTGAGAGCTGCTCTTTTGCACCAAAAACAGGAACAACACGCTGGAGCTCTTTTCTTCTCACCTGCTGATATATATAGTTATGTGACGCCTCCGCTAGCATTTTATATCAACTCAACATTGTAAATAACTTTTCACATACAGTCTGAGGCAGTTATTTAACCCTGGCCTTACCTCGAGCGCTGTTAAACCTTGCAGCCCCCAGCAGCTGCCTGGTGACAGAGTGGAGCGAGTGGGACACCTGCAGCGCCACCTGTGGGCTGGGCATGAAACGGCGGGAGCGCATGGTGAAGATGCCCCCGTCAGACGGCTCCCTTTGCAGCGCGGAGGTGGCGGAGGTGGAGAAGTGCATGATGCCCGAGTGCCGTGAGTACCCATCCTTCAGCTTCAAATACCCACGATCCCCTCAGCCTCCAATTCCCACAATCCCCTCAGTCTCCAATACCCACGATCCCCTCAGCCTCCAATTCCCACAATCCCCTCAGCCTCCAATACCCACGATCCCCTCAGCCTCCAATTCCCACAATCCCCTCAGCCTCCAATTCCCACGATCCCTTCAGCCTCCAATCCCACGATCCCTTCAGCCTCCAATTCCCACAATCCCCTCAGCCTCCAATTCCCACAATCCCCTCAGCCTCCAATTCCCACGATCCCCGCAGCCTCCAATACCCATGATCCCCTCAGCCTCCAATTCCCACGATCCCCTCAGCCTCCAATTCCCACAATCCCCTCAGCCTCCAATTCCCTCGATCCTCGCAGCCTCCAATACCCATGATCCCCTCAGCCTCCAATTCCCACGATCCCCTCAGCCTCCAATACCCATGATCCCCTCAGCCTCCAATTCCCATGATCCCCTCAGCCTCAAATTCCCACGATCCCCTCAGCCTCCAATATCCACATTCCCCTCAGCCTCCAATACCCATGATCCCCTCAGCCTCCTATATCCACGATCCCCTCAGCCTCCAATGCCTATGATCCTCACAGCCTCCAATGCCCATGATCCCCTCAGCCTCCTATATCCACGATCCCCTCAGCCTCCAATTCCCACGATCCCCTCAGCCTTCAATTCCCACGATCCCCTCAGCCTCCTATTCCCACAATTCCTTCAGCCTCAAATTCCCACAATCCCCTCAGCCTCCAATATCCACAATCCCCTCAGCCTCCAATGCCCATGATCCCCTCAGGCTCCAATACCCACGATCCCCTCAACATCTAATACCCATTATCCCCTCAGCCTCCAATACCCACGATCCCCTCAGCCTCCAATTCCCATTATCCCCTCAGCCTCCAATGCCCATGACCCCTCAGCCTCCAATACCCATGATCTCCTCAACTTCTAATAAACATTATCCCCACAGCCTCCAATACCCACAATCCCCTCAGCCTCCAATACCCATAATCCCTTCAGCCTTAGATACCCATGATCCCCTCAGCCCCCAATACTCTGCAGCTTCCAATACCTACAATCCTCTCAGCATTCGATACCCACAATCCCCTCAGCCTCTAATACTGACAATCCCCTTAATCTCCAGTACCCACAATCTCCTCAGCCTCCAGTACCCACAAGCCCCATGGCCTCTAATACCCACATAACCCTCAGTCTTCAATACCCATAATCCCCTCAGCCTGTGGGACTGAAGCCCCATTTAGTCTGATGGGCTGAAGCGCGCTCTGTGGGTGTCCCTGCCTGCGCAGACACCATCCCCTGCATGCTGTCGCCCTGGTCGGACTGGAGCGACTGCAGCGTGACGTGCGGGAAGGGCTCACGCACGCGCCAGCGCATGCTCAAGTCCCCCGTGGAGCTGGGCGAGTGCACCGAGGACCTGGAGCAGGTGGAGAAGTGCATGCTTCCCGAGTGCCGTGAGTATTGCAGCCTTTCCCCCACGCGCATTACACAGCTGCAGCGCATTACACAGGCATGCGCCAAACACCAAACACGTGAGTGCTGCAGCCTTTCCCCCACGCGCATTACACAGCTGCACTGCGTTACACAGGCATGCGCCAAACATGTGAGTGCTGCAGCCTTTCCCCCACGCGCATTACACAGCTGCACTGCGTTACACAGGCATGCGCCAAACGTGAGTACTGCAGCCTTTCCCCCACGCGCATTACATAGCTGCACTGCGTTACACAGGCATGCGCCAAACATGTGAGTGCTGCAGCCTTTCCCCCACACGCATTACACAGCTGCACTGCGTTACACAGGCATGCGCCAAACATGTGAGTGCTGCAGCCTTTCCCCCACGCGCATTACACAGCTGCACTGCGTTACACAGGCATGCGCCAAACATGTGAGTACTGCATCCTTTCCCCCACGCGCATTACACAGCTGCACTGCGTTACACAGGCATGCGCCAAACTCCAAACATGTGAGTGCTGCAGCCTTTCCCCCATGCGCATTACACAGCTGCACTGCGTTACACAGGCATGCGCCAAACTTGAGTGCTGCAGCCTTTCCCCCACACGCATTACACAGCTGCAGCGCATTACACAGGCATGCGCCAAATAGGGTGCGCTTATACACGCTTAATAAAACATTAATGACCATGTCATAATTAAAGTTTTGCTATATAGTCCAACATTTTAAACACTTTTGATTAAGCTGTTACAAGGTTGGGGGTTACCAGATATCAGGGAAAGGTTGGTAAGGTTGTAAATGCTTAATAAAGTATTAATAATCACATCGTAACTAAAGTTTAGCTTTTCAATTCTGTGTTTATGGAATCTTGCAAAGGGGGCAAAAGCTTGCTATTACAAAGGGGGGGGGGGCTGGGTTCCCAGGATTTTGTTTCTCTCTGTGTATATATTGGGGTGGCAGGTGTGCAATCCCACCAAAGTTACACCTTGGCAGGGTAGCATATTTATATACTACTGCTAAGACCAGGCTGTTACAGCAGAATTTGTCCAGTGCAATGTCATCCGAATGCACAAGGGCATCGTAGCTTGTAGCTCATCTTACCTTGTAATCTCTGCTCCTCCGAATTTTGGCACTCACTGTCCACATATGATTTCGAATGTTCAGCGAAGCGTAGTCCATAATTTGAGTTCCATTCTGGACCTCACCTTCTTAAGTAAAAGTTGACCCCACCTAAATTGCTGCTTTGCAGTGAACTGTGTTGTAAGTGGAAGAATGTATTTATATCCTGTATATTTACGGAATAAAAGGCGTTTAAGCATTGCTCATTCGAGGTTGGTTCGGCTGCGTTTATTTTCACTGTTTCAGGGGAAATTTTTTTCACCGTGAAGAATACACAGGTTTTACCAGCAAAAGCAGCAAGGGGGGGAAGTGCAATGTAGCCAGAATAAGGCCACTGCTCACCCTGTATAATTCAGCAGGGAACAGTGAAGCTATTTCAGGCTCGAAGTTTGAACGTGGGAGATAGGTAGTCTCTGAATGTACTCTTTATTAGAACAATATTTCTTTTACACAGTAGGATCCCCCTAAAATGCTTTCTTTGTTTTGCACAATATATTCTGAACTGTATGAAAGGTTATTCCCAGTGCACTCGTTTATGGTTGTTCTTTTCAGAAAAACTTAATAACAGAATGTTCACAAACAACACAAGAAAACAGTTTTTTTCCCCAAAACTATCGCTGAAGCTAAGCAGCCATACCACCCTGTACCCTTCTCATGGCTAACTGCTGAAGCTAAGTAACCATACCACCCTGTAGCCTTCTCATGGCTAACTGCTGAAGCTAAGTAACCATACCACCCTGTACCCTTCTCATGTCAAACTGCTGAAGCTAAGCAGCTATACCACCCTGTACCCTGCTCATGTTAAACTGCTGAAGCTAAGCAGCCATACCACCCTGTACCCTTCTCATGTCAAACTGCTGAAGCTAAGCAGCCATACCACCCTGTACCCTTCTCATGTCAAACTGCTGAAGCTAAGCAGCCATACCACCCTGTACCCTTCTCATGGCTAACTGCTGAAGCTAAGCAGGCATACCACCCTGTACCCTTCTCTTGGCTAACTGCTGAAGCTAAGCAGCCATACCACCCTGTACCCTTCTCACGTCAAACTGCTGAAGCTAAGCAGCCATACCACCCTGTACCCTTCTCTTGGCTAACTGCTGAAGCTAAGCAACCATACCACCCTGTACCCTTCTTACATCAAACTGCTGAAGCTAAGCATCCATACCACCCTGTACCCTTCTCACGTCAAACTGCTGAAGCTAAGCAGCCATACCACCCTGTACCCTTCTCTTGGCTAACTGCTGAAGCTAAGCAACCATACCACCCTGTACCCTTCGCACGTCAAACTGCTGAAGCTAAGCAGCCATACCACCCTGTACCCTTCTCACGTCAAACTGCTGAAGCTAAGCAGCCATACCACCCTGTACCCTTCTCTTGGCTAACTGCTGAAGCTAAGCAACCATACCACCCTGTACCCTTCTCATGTCAAACTGCTGAAGCTACTGTAAGCAGTTCTACATCTACGTGAAAAATCTACACGAAGATTAAAAATCGAAAGATTACAGGAAGGTCGCTGGTTCCAAATTGAATGCGCCGAAAGGCTCAGAAACGAACGGGGGTGAAGGGTAGCGATGGGAACTTAACGACGGTGTGTAACGCGGATTCCCCTCCCCTCCCCCCCCCCCCCCCCCTAGCCACGGACTGCGGCGTGTCCGAGTGGTCCGAGTGGTCCGAGTGCAACAAGTCGTGCGGGAAGGGTCACGTGATCCGCACGCGGATGGTGACGCTGGAGCCGCAGTTCGGCGGGAACGCCTGCCCCGAGACGGTGCAGCGGAGGAAGTGCAAGGTGCGCAAGTGCAACCGCGGCGCCGGGGCCGCCGCCGGCGAGGAGCGCAGGAAGCGCAAGGAGGACCGCGAGAAGAGGCGGAGCAAACCCAGCCACGACGACACCGCGCAGGAGCACCCAGGTCAGCCGCCGTCCCCACCGCGCCGACGCTGTCTGCACCATAGATATCTCTAATGCTAGAATAAAGATGTCTGCACCGTAGTTATCTCTAACACTAGAATATGGACGTCTGCACCATAGATATCGCTAACGCTAGAATATGGCCGTCAGCACCATATAAATCTCTTATGCTAGAATATGGCCATCTGCACCATGGATATCCCTAATGCTAGAATATGGATGTCTGCACCATAGATATCTCTAATGGTAGAATATAGCGTTTGCACCATAGATGTCTCTAACGCTAGAATATGCCTGTCTGCACCATAGATATCTCTTACGCTAGAATTTTTGCCATTTAGTACAGAATTTATCAATATACTTCCAGATTTTTAAACATTCTGTGCAAGTGTTCTTTGGCTACTGACGCTATCTTACGTATCTACGAACATCGAAAGAGTGCATACTCTAACCTTGTGTGGGGTTGTGTTAGTCTGCAGATCCTTACCACACCCTTAATAATACATTTATTAACGTCTGACCAGCAACGCGTGTTTCTGAGGAACAGTATCGCAGTTAAACTTGTTATTGCATTACGCCGTGATATCCGGATTGTTTTTTTCCCCACCAGAGTGTTCCCGAGCCCCAAATCTTTTAAAGGCGCCGGTGTGACATCATCGCCACGTAACGTACCGACTACGCGGAGCGTAGCGGCTGATGGGATGATTTGAGGAAGCGCGTTTATCTCTGTGGCCTCAGAGCGGGGCGCTAACGATGCTAAAATCCGTTCGGGGCGACGTTGGGGGCGGACTGCGGACTGCGAGAGCCGAGTCGCGAGGAGACGACGGGGGGGAGGGAGGGTTAATTTATTCATCGGGCCAATTGTTCGATGAAAAAAAAGCGTAATGGTTTTTTGCCCGAAGCGGCGGGGGGGAGAGCTTGGCTTCCCTCGCTCCCTTAAAAAACGAATCACGGTTGCTTAGAAGGAGTGAATGTAATTTGTCAGAACCCGTATTGGATTAAGTGTCCCAATTTAACCTCAGGTTTTTTGAAGGTACCGGTAAAGTTAAGTTAGACGTGTGGGCACCCTGTCCGGAATGGGTTGGATTGGACTTAAAGTAGAACCTTCCAGTAAAGGGATGTAGTCATATAGTGCGCCTAATCCTGTACACTAAAAATGTTCAGTGTTAAATCAAGTCTAATAGTGTACACTGTACTCTGATAGTGTACATTTTACTCTAGTAGTGTACACTTTACTTTGATGGTGTACATTTAACTCGGACAGTGTACACTTTACTCTGATAGTGTACACTTTACTCTGATAGTGTACATTTTACTCTGATAGTGTACACTTTACTCTGATGGTGTACACTTTACTCTAATAGTGTACATTTTATTCTGATAGTGTACACCTTAATCTGATAGTGTACACTTTACTCTAATAGTGTACATTTTATTCTGATAGTGTACACCTTAATCTGATAGTGTACACTTTACTCTGATAGTGTGCACTTTACTCTGATAGTGTACACTTTGACGCATGTTTCTGGGGCAAAATGTCACCATATCATATCTACGCCTGAATGTAGTCACAAAAGGCTTAGTGAATCTGGCCCTGAGTGTTTTCCACTACTAACACTGCTTCTGATACACCCTGACAACCAATCCTGACCCTCGCTCACGAACTGACCAATCACGGTCCCCTATCGCTTACTTCCGCACGGCCAGACGGCTCGACGCTCCCTGTCCGTTTGATAAAGTGACCCATCGCTCTCACAGATGGTCATGTAAATATGCGGTGAATATGGTCGTATAAAACCCAACCCTGAGGGCCAGACGTGATTGGTTAGTGCTTCGACGGGGGGAGGGGGAGCGCCTTTAAACTCCACGCTAATGAGCTTCAGACGGTAGCAGATGCTCCCCCCCCCCCCCCCCCCCCCCCCCCCCGCCCCGGTAGTGAGGAGGGAGGTCCCTACTCGCTCCCCCACCAGGTGCGCATCGTCTCTAATTGCGGGGAATGAGAACACGGCGTCCGTCTGAGATGATGTCATTTCCCCTTCACGAGTAATTTTGCCACAACAGTATACCACGACATTGCAGTATACCACGAGAATACAGTATACCACAAGATGGCAGTATATCACAAGATGGCAGCATACCACAAGATGGCAGTGTAGCGCAAGATCGCAGTATACCACAAGATCCTAGTATACCACCAGGTCCTAGTATACCACAAGATGACAGTATATCACAAGATGGCAGCATACCACAAGATGGCAGTATAGCGCAAGATCACAGTATACCACAAGATCCTAGTATACCACAAGATCACAGTATACCACCAGATCCTAGTATACCACAAGATGACAGTATACCACCAGATCCTAGTATACCACAAGATCACAGTATACCACCAGATCCTAGTATACCACAAGATCACAGTATACCACAAGATCCTAGTATACCACAAGATCACAGTATACCACAAGATGGCAGAAAATCACAAGACCGCAGCAGTGTCAGTGCGATCTTGTGCTTATACTCTTGTGGTATACACTTCCCAGAAGAGCGAAGTTAAGGAAAGCCCCATCTAAAATTTTCCCAGCGTAACCGGGAACGGACACATTCTGCCATTTTCCCCTCTTGACAGTGCTTGTAATTTGTGCAATTTGTACCAATCGACAAAGGTCTCAAATCTCCACTGCATAATTCCGTCCTAATTCTTGCAAACGGGACACGATATATGAAACTGAATGCTATATTTTCCATAGGCTCAAATGAAAGCGGACATGAACAGTATCTGTTATGCCAAACACTCATATTGAGGTCTGGGGTTTCCGTCACAAATACACATTCTTATCTAAAATTCTCTTGGAAGTCGCAGGCACTGAGTATTCTTTGTTCCATGAATGGCGACGTCTAGTTTTACGAACAGTGTGGACTAGAGGAAACTTTGACGACAACTGATCTTCTAACTACTGTAAAGAACTAAGGGATAAGCCGTCTAAGAAAAAATACAAAGCGTAGGGTGTGCTGCTTTCTGTGTAACAGCTGTCTCTGTGCCATATCAGAGACAGATTCACTAGCATGTTGCTGCAAATCAAGTAACCATGCTACCATGCAGCGCAGTTCTGAAGTATTATGGTCTGTTTTGTTCTAAGTTGTGAACCATGACATTTCATCCATAAGATTAACCTTCAATCAAGATTTTTTTGAGGGGTGAGGGGGCTCAACATGCCCTGAAATGGGGTCTGTTCATTAAAAAGTTCGGTAATTTCCACACGGTGAAACCGAATTGTGTAGAAATTCTATTGAATGCTTGAATATTTTTTTTAATTTTAAACTAAGCATGATTCAGACAGTGCCCTGTGCTACTGTTTCCTGCTAGTATAGGTGCATGAACGTTCCACATATAGGGGGCTCGATTTGTGATTTGTTCTTAATTTGCAACAGTTTAACATGCACAGAAGCATGTGCCTCTAAATCTCTCACCTCAGTACAGCCACAGTCTATAACTTCTTAAATATTCTCACCTCACAGTACAGTCCCACTCAAAACTCCTTAAATACTCTCACCTCCCAGTATAGTCCCAGTCTAAAACTCCTTAAATACTCTCACCACAGTACAGTCCTAATCTAAAACTCTTTAAATACTCTCACCTCCCAGTATAGTCCCACTCAAAACTCCTTAAATACTCACCTCCCAGTACAGTCCCAGTCTATAACTTCTTAAATACTCTCACCACAGTACAGTCCCAGTCTAAAACTCTTTAAATACTCTCACTTCAGTACAGTCCCAAAACTTCCTAAATATGGCTTCCTTCCCATCACCACTGCTTAGCACTCCAATATTACATAATAATAATAATAGACCCTGTACCTGTTTGTGGATGCGTGCGTTCATGTCGTACTCTGTACAGCGGGGTGGTCCTCGGACTCAGGCCTCCCGCTGACTCCTCCTCCTCCTCCTCCTCCTCCTCTCCCCTCTCCCCCCCCCCCCCCCCGGGCGGCGCAGGGTGCCGGATGCGGCCGTGGTCGGGCTGGACAGACTGCACCAAGCCGTGCGGCGGGGGCATCCAGGAGCGCTTCATGACGGTGAAGAAGCGCTTCAAGAGCTCGCAGTTCGCCAGCTGCAAGGACAGGAAGGAGATCCGCGCCTGCAACGTGCACCCCTGCTAGGGGGCGCCCCCTCGGGGGGCGGGACGGGGCGGGGCGTGGGGGGGTTGGAGGTGGGAGGTGGGGGGTGGGGGGGGGGCGTTTGGCGGGGGGGGGGGGGCGGGTTTGCTAGATGATCCTACGGATTCGGTATAGGGCTGACAAGGAGCAAAATCAGTCTTGTGTTATTCCGGGTCTCAAGGCACTGGCTTGACTTCTATCTTGTTTTCCGTGAGGGAGGGGGGCAGGGAGGGGGCCGGGGGGGTAGGGTGGGGGGCAGGAGGGGGTGCTCCATGGCTTTTTTTATGTGGATCAGGTGAAGGCTGGAGCAGGGGTGTCCAAACCGAATCCCGAGGGGTTACCCCGGCGTCTCCGGCGTTTTCGTGGGCCTTCCTTCCGATCGGAATGCAAGGCGAGGCATTCGAGAACGAGGTGCGCGGGTCCCTTCGGCCGGTCGACGACTCAAACGAAACCCTCGCGCCGAGAACAACCCCCGACAAACCGGCGGATGCCCCCCCCCACCCGGGACCGGAGTTTGACGCTAGCGGGCCGGAAGGGCCGGGTCGCGATAGTCAAGGTCGCGAAAGGCAGCCTTCTCGGCCCGGATCGCGGGTTTTTGCGGCCCGGATCGCACGACCGCCCCCTCGCCCGAGCCGTTTTAACTCGAAACAGAAGCTTTTCTCTGCGGCGGCGCTCACGCGGACAACAAGTCCCGTATCATAAGCATGCCTGGCTCTTCCGTTTCTTTTTTGTTTGTTTGTTTGTTTGTTTGTTTTTTAAAAGTTGAGAAAGTCGCGGTTTTCTCGAGCGGCTAGCGGAAAGCGCGCTAACCCGATAGAAGAGTCGATAGAAGAGGACGGCAGTTGAGGTGTTCCGGCTGCCCGAGTAGCAGCCCTCGTGAAGGAGCGCTGCCAAGGGTCCTCTTGCTCTGTTTTAGGTAGTTTCGAGCGAGCCAAACTGCCGCGTTGAGCGTTATTGTAAGGGTGGGGTCGACAGCCCTTTGCCGGTCTTGGAAGCGAGCCGTCCGGTTAAAAAGAGATTGATTTTCCACCGCGTGTACAAAATAGATCTGTTGCATATAGAATTCCTTTGCAAGATTGCTGTAAACTTCGTTGTGGTATACTATTCTTAAGTAAACAAAAGAAGAAAAAAAACAATGGATTAAGAAATAGAACTGTTATATCCTGTGGTAACTTCTTTAATAGTTTAATATATTCCTGAACTGAAAGCACAGGCAACCAACCATTCCAGCATTTTATACACCTCAAGATGCTGTTTTTAGGACAAGAATCCAGCGTGACTTTTTATTCACCTCTAATACAAGTAGGGGCTCTACAGCTTAATTTGCTTTATTCTTTTGTGCATCGTTAGGGAAATGTATTACTTTCAGGCTGTGGAATTTTGATAAGAATGTCACCCAGGATTCTTACCAAAGTCTTGTGTAGATGTTTTATAGATGTCTCTTGTTTTCTCTCTCTCTCTCTCTCTCTCTCTCTCCCTCTCTGTCTCTCTTACTCTCCCTCTCTGTCTCTCTCTCTAACATATTACTATTTTGGAATAAATCACCTTTACAATAAAAGTAAATGTGACAAAACCTTCTGTGGACTGTTTCCCCTTCTTGTACATTTCAGACCACAGGCAGACCACGGAATCTGACCAACGCACTTTGGCTCTCTTTAAATCTGCTTCCATAGGGCTACAATGTGTAAAAATTAACATTCAAGACGGACACAGATCTATCTTAATTAATATCCTAATTATTAATCCGTAGGGCTATGTCAGGGGTGTGCAACCTTGGACCTAGAGAGCCACGGGCCCTGCTCGTTGTTGTTACTCCGCACTAAATAAATGAGCTGTTGATTACACGGTTAACTCACTCCATTTGATTATTTGGGTCTGAATCGGGTGCTGATTTTAAGGTAAAATCAAAGACCATCAGGGATTGATTATGTCTCACCAGGACCGGAGTTTATAGACCCATGGGCAAGTTCACGTTACTTTCATTTAGCACTCTTGTTTTGCACAATGTTGTCCACCAGATGGCGACAAAGAGCACAGTGTCAGTGTATGAATGTCATGTGCATTGCAGAAATTCACCACTAGATGGAGACTTGCAGCTTTAAAACTGTTCATGATACTCGTGATGGTATTTGCTATTTGACTGAAGTCTGACTAATTATTTCAGAATAATGACTGGATATGTTGTATTTGTGTTTGCATGGTGGTAAAACATTTGTAAATTATCCAGATCAGCATGATTATTCTGACCAATTGGTTCAGAGCAATGTATTATATTCTTTATTTTAAAAAATAACAAATACAATAAATCCTAAATTGTTTATGTAAAAGACACTAAAATGTGTCATTGCAGCACTCTGAAATGAATGGAGGTAAGGTGCCATGTAATAACTCAATTTGCTTTTGTTGTGGTGAATATTGGTGGTGCTATCTCCATTCTTTGGAAGGAAACCTTGTATGTTAATTTTCTTTAGTATAATGCCTTGACGGAATATAGTGTTATTTTGTCCGTCCTCTCTCATTTCCACGGCCTTAGATGTTGATAAATATACACTTTGTATAGGTCACTCAGAGACCCGTTTACAGTTACACATGAGTAAGTCAGGCCAGTTGCCATTTTCTCAAGTGCCGAGTCACACTGATCTAAATTGATGGGAGAGTATGGTGACTGGAGCATCTTATCCAGCACACAATTTTCTTTCCAGATTTGAGTCAGGTATAGCTGATAGCAGCAGGCTAGTGCTTTTAATGTTTTTTTGTTTGTTTAATCACAGGTTATTGTTTAAATCTGAACTGAAGTACCACCGTTTTGCACTGCGACAATTTGTACATTATTGTGTGACTTTTCAAGAAAGTGAAAGGATTTAATACAATTCGATTTAGTTTTATTTATAAGCATTGTTCTTACAGAGAGACTGTCACAAAGATGAAAGAAAAAGTTGGACTGAACACCCAAAAATGACAGCGAGTGTGAAATAAACTCCCCAAGGAAGAGGCTCCAGGAAGAACCCAGCTAATAGCTGTGGGGGGCTGGTCAGTCTACTGTCAATCATCAAGGTGAGGCTGAAGGACAATAGGGAAATAATGGGGACTCAGGAGCACATTATACCAAGTGGTTAAAGGAAAGCATAACATAACATAATGACATCACATAACATATCAACATAACATAACATAACATAACATCATATAACATAGCTACATAACATAACATAGCAACATAACATATCAACATAGCATAATATAACAACATAACATCATATAACATAGCTACATAACATAATATAACAACATAACATAGCAACATAACATAACATAACATTATATAACATAGCTACATAACATAACATAGCAACATAGCATAATATAACAACATAACATCACATAACATAGCAACATAACATCATATAGGCTAACATAGCTACATAACATAACATAGCATAATATAACAACATAACATCACATAACAACATAACATTGTTGTTTTTGCTTTTGCTTGATTTATAAAAAAAATAACCGCTCTGGTTATTTTCATTTTAAAAAAAAAGAAGCTCTGCCTCCCGTTGTCATCTCAGTCTACGCTTTCACGGAGCCATTGTAAGCACAATGAACAGGGTCGGGGAGTAAAAGGACAGAAAGCCCATTCAGATATTATGGAGCGAGACCATTTGAAGCCTTAAAAGTCAAGAGGAATGCGACGTAGCCACGGTTCCAAAACGAGCAGGCACCCAACGAAGAGAGACGGGAGCGTTTTTCCTTCGTTCTGGCTTGAGCCGCGTACCGTGCTAAACTTCTAAAGTTCGAAACGTTTTTAAGGAAGAGTAAGCGCAACCGGACGCTACAGTAGCCTCGCCTCAAGGTCGTAAAAGGGCGAACTCCTTTCTCAGCATCACGCGGGGACGGCATCGCGCACACAATTAGACGCGTTCGTACAGTGGAAGAAGGCCGCTCTGGTGATGCTATTAATATGGGCTGGACGGGAGAGTCTGGAGTCGACGGTCACAGAAAGGTTTTTTAACGACGGCGTTAGCCCATCTAAACGTCGAGAAAAGCGCCAGGATTTATCTCCCGGAGAACGAGGGCCTCCTACCGAGGTTTCGGCGTTATCGAAATTCAATAAAGGGACGTTTCGAGGCCGTATATATCTTTGAGATGGCCCTTCAGTTTGGCACGCCTAACGTCTTTTTTAAAAATCAGGTTTAAGTGATATAAAGTGGCGTGTCATCTCGGAATAGCGGTGGTATTCAACGCCATGTTCGCACTCGGGTCCCAAAGCGGGAGCGTATATTGGGAGAAGAGCAGGGGACCCAATACAGACCCATGTGACCATCCATAGCTCACCCGTCAGTGCACTGACAACGCATTATTTACCCCAGCTAACTGGTATCTATCGGAAACGACGTGATTTAAACCACAAAGCGATCCAATGATTTTATACGCCTGTGTAGGAGAACGTGGTGGTTTGTTGTGTCAAAGTCAGCAATGAAATCAATTAGGACAGGGATCAGCGACTCACGGTCCTAAAGGGCCGAGAACTGCTGGTTTTCCGCCCTCCCTTTGCCTGGGAGTCAGGTGTGAAGACAGTCTGGCCAATCAGTAGCACTAATTACCCGGGAGAAAAGAAAACCAGGGCTGGATTTGGATTCGAGGGCCAGAGTTGATGATCCCTGAATTAGGATAAGCGGGATCAGAGGAGAGGAGCATAGCGCTCATCACTAAAAGGAGTACTCTGGGTGTTTCCCAAACCTGGCTGAAACACGTCACATGTCCCTGTACCCCGAGATGACACAGCAATGCTTGGTAACGTAATGTTTGGTAACCACCAAAAGCTGTGTTTGGCGATCGCCAAAAGCTGACACACACTGGAAAAAAAGCTGTGGAACACCGTGGAAAAAAAGCTTTTGTAGACGTGAACTCCACCAAGTACTTGAGGATCAAGTTGGACTTGCACCTCCGTTGGCTGAACATGCTATGTCCTTGTTGCCAAAATGTTGGCTGGGCTTGGGGCACTAAAATGGGGCCTTTGTCACCAAATGCGATTTCCATACGGTTCGTCAAAGCGTGATCTGATCACCGCCCATCTGGACCAATGTGCTGAAGCCTGACTCCCAACATCACGTCAGGGCGTACCTGAATGAGCACACCTGAATGTATCAGGGTGTACCTGAATGAGCCTGTCTGAATGTATCAGGGCATACCTGAATGAGCACACCTGAATGTATCAGGGCGTACCTGAATGAGCCTGTCTGAATGTATCAAGGCGTACCTGAATGAGCACACCTGAATGTATCAGGGTGTACCTGAATGAGCACACCTGAATGTATCAAGGTGTACCTGAATGAGCACACCTGAATGTATCAGGGCATACCTGAATGAGCACACCTGAATGTATCAGGGTGTACCTGAATGAGCCTGTCTGAATGTATCAAGGCGTACCTGAATGAGCACACCTGAATGTATCAGCGCGTACATGAATGAGCACACCTGAATGTATCAGGGGGTACCTGAATGAGCCTGTCTGAATGTATCAGGGCGTACCTGAATGAGCACACCTGAATGTATCAGGGTGTACCTGAATGAGCACACCTGAATGTATCAGGGCATACCTGAATGAGCACACCTGAATGTATCAGGGCGTACCTGAATGAGCCTGTCTGAATGTATCAGGGCGTACCTGAATGAGCACACCTGAATGTATCAGGGTGTACCTGAATGAGCCTGTCTGAATGTATCAGGGTGTACCTGAATGAGCACACCTGAATGTATCAGGGCGTACCTGAATGAGCACACCTGAATACATCTTCCACTGACCTGCAGGCTGCATAACCGGTCGCTCTAGGAGGGGACTGCACTATGCTGTCCTGGGGTAGCAGTGTAGTTTAACGGGCTTGTAACCAGAAGGCTGCAGGTTCGGTTCCCAGGTAGGCCACTGCTGTTGTGCCCATGAGCTAGGTACCTGGTGAAAGTTTTGGCAGTGAAAAGTAAATGAAATGCCATCTAGGGGTTCAGGTGAAAATCCAGTTACATTTGGTTGGAAAGTGAGTTTTCTAGGCGAATAGGACGTGGCCAGGGAAATATCTGGGTAAAACCTGATTTATATCGGTGCTAACTTGGTGCATTTAATCACTGGCTTGCCGAAGACTCTCCACATCACATCTCCTTCCGTCCCCTCCTCCTGAACATCAGGGGTGCCACCAGGGATTTTGGGCCCCCTGAAAAGATCTTGCCCCACCACGCTATCCCATCCCAGCACAATTACAGCATGATTTTTTAAGGACCCTTGTCAGTCAGAACGCTTGCAGACATAACCACCCCCCCCCCCCCCCCCCCCCCCCCCCCCATGCTGCCCCTGCCTACCTCTACCACCTTTTGTACTAATTCAAGTTTGGGAATTTTTATGGTTTCAGGCGATGTTCTTATTGTTTTATGTTTCTCTCCTTATAAATTTGTGATGGGTGTAATATGTGTGTATTCAGGATTTATATCTTTGTCCTTACTCATATTAATCACTGCACACTGACCTTTCTCCTACATTGTAACTTGCTCTGGATGAAAGCATCTATCAAATGAATGAAATGCACTGAAGGGCTGTAAAATTGGGTTGGGTGTGCAGTTCATTTGTCCAGCCACTTGGGGGCGACAAATGCAACAATGTTAGAACTTCCCCTGAATAATATCCCCATTGACAGAAAACAAACCAATCTCTGCAATTCTTAAACAGTGATCATTGGGTTATTAATAGCCTCCCTCACCATCTTCCTCAGCGTCCATGGGGACACCATGCACTTGCTTCCTCTTTCTGGCAAATTTGCAAGCATTCCATATGTTTTACACCTTTTTATTATTGCCCTTACAGTGCTAAGTGGTATGTTTAACCGTTTATGTCTTTTTTGTACCCATTACCAGACTTGTGATGGTGAATTACCATTGGTCTCTTCTGAATTGATTTTTAAGTTATTTGGCTTTTCCCATGCTGATGGATAACAAAGGGATTTTGTATGCTTGTTACCTCATTTTTATTCTCTAGTGAAGCTGGAAGTGATGGAATGACACAATATAGTTTCTTTAGACTGAGATTAACTAAATTAAGTAAAATTGTATTGCCAATTTCATTTTGTTTGATTTTACTTACAATAATTGTTAGGGGTGCCAATAATTATGGCACCTATGGTTTTCAGAAAAAATTAGATTACTTAATAAAAAATCATTGAAGCATGAGAGTAAATGTATTGAAATAAAAGTATATAGTTTTCCCATATGTTTGAACATAACATATAGATTATTATGTGTCATTTGTTATATGCAGCCTTTTTCCTTCATTTTTATTAAGGGTGCCAATAATTCAGGAGCCCACTGTATCTCAGGAGGTAAGAATGGTTGTCTGGTAGTCGGAGGGTTGCCGGATCGATCCCCCGCCCTGTCGAAGTGTCCCTGAGCAAGACACCTAACCCCTAATTGCTCCCAATGAGCTGATTGGTACCTTGCATGGCAGCCTTTCACCATTGGTGTGTGAGTGTGTGTGTGAATGGGTGAATGAGAGGCATCAACTCTAAAGCGCTTTGGATAAAAGCGCTATATAAATGCAGTCCATTTACCATTTACAAGATCAGGCTCTACACAGATGTATTTCTGTTCCAAGAACAATCCAACCAAATCAGTGCATTAAGTTATTAAACTCATCAGCTTATGTTCCAATACAGTTCCATAAAAACGTACAGAAACGGTAGAGTGAAACATGTTAAGGGATGACAGATAGGTGTTAAATTCTGCTCAGGTGTTTCCTTTTGCATGGATTGTGTCTAGTCTTGGTTTTTGCTTTTGCTTTTGCTTTTCATCTGTGGACTTGGAGTCAGAAGGAGTCAGCCTGTGACCACCATAAAATAAAAGCAGATTTTACTTTTGGCTCAGATTCATCTTTTGATCTCAAATGCACCAAATTTGACTCATTGACTTTGTACACATTGCACATGTAACACTGGTAAGTACCTACATGCTGTCTGGTTCTGTCCAGTTCATCAAATTTGGCAAGAAATGACCACCGAAGTGTCAGTTGTTTTTAAATGCAGCTGACTATCTGCTTGTCTGTGTCTGTGTCTGCTTGGTGACCCGTCAGTAACTGACAAAAACACGACTCCTATACTTGTAGCCCTAACAATGCAAAACTCAGCTTCACTCAAAAACCTAAGTGAAAAATCCTATAAAATCTTCTTTTTGCTGGCAAAATCTCTGAAGAACCCACCAAACACACATCTACTCAGCTGCATTTCAACAGATAGTCCCACACCGACATAGTACTCACACCAAATTTATTTTGATGGACAGACAAATAACTCCCCATTTTTTATTCTGATAATCTTTTTCTTAATGTAATATTTTTCCTGTGTTTGCCTCACTGTGTCAATTTGTCTATCTGTCAACATGATTAAAAAAATAGCATCCCTTAAAAAATCAAAAAAAGATATCAGGCCAGAGTGTTTTTTTTTGATGGACATTTCTCTCTTTTTTGATTCATAAGCAATCTATCCTCATAAGATATAGCCTGTACTTCACACAACTTCCAGTTTTACAAAACTCAATTTTCTTGTGCAAAGGTTACATTTTTTTTATTATAAATTCAGTAGAATTTTATCTGTGCAAACCAAGGGCACATAATTTAATATACATTTAATATTCAGTATTTAATATATATCTGAAATATATTTAAACATAGTGCCCACCAAAATAGTTGGCAACTTCAATTAATAGGAGCAAAAATTGCATGGATTACATCAGGCCCGGCTCCACGGTTGGGCCAGGTTGGGCCTGGCCCAACCAATCACAAGCTTGGCCCACCCTGGCGATTTGTATTAACTACAGTGTCTCTCTATAATTTCTTTTTCAAATTCCCCATATAATTGAGTAATACAAATGTACAAAACAGTTGACCTAGTAACGCTATCGATAACGTTAACGGCGGGGCTAATGATGCTGGTCAACCTTGCAGCAGTGGCGCTGCTAATGTCGCCTACCACTTAAACCGAAACCCGGCAAGTCGACCACTTCTAAAGTCATACCCCCGCCGACTAATTAGTGGTAGGGAGAGATGCTTTCAAGCCGCTTGGTATCAGTCCAGACCCTGGCTTGAATACTCCATCAAGAAAGATGCATTCTTTTGTTTTCCCTGTCGTGTTTTTAGTAGTCCCGCAACTAATGATAAGGATAATATGTTCGTCTCTCCTGTATTCACAAACTGGAGAAAGACACTCGAACGCGACAGGGGTCTACAAAAGCATGCATCAAGTCAGGGTCATTTGCAAGCTACTTCTGCATAGGCGGAATTTCGCAGAAGGCAGGAGAAGGGTGAGACTGTTGCGTCCTTATTAGGTCCCCAACAAATCAAGAAGAATCGTTACCAGCGTTGCCAGGTGGGAAATATTAAACTATCGTAGGCTACAGGAGGCTTAAAATTATCGGATTTTAAAGAAAATTATCGTACATTTGCCCATCACATACGCTTGGTCTACGGATAATGTAAAATAGCCTACAATTAAATCGCAATCGCTCAAACATGTAGGCTAATCGTTATAATTGAGAGTTGTAACGTTACAATTCATGGTATACTGTATCTCATAAAAAACACGTTTTCAACGCACAAAAATGCCAAGTTACTCACACATACAAGACATACCCCGTCTATAACTCATTCATTCAGACTGCCAAAATCCAGGCCTGCCGTTAAAAGTATTGATATCAAAATGACGCCAAGTTACGGTACTACAAACAATATAGGCTATCTTGCCTCACCGAAATTAATAAGATGTATTCCAAAGCAATGCTACCTAATATTTCCTCAATTCTTTCAAGTCACTTGGCCCTTTCATCTTTAAATTAGTTTAGGTTGTGATAGCCATGGTTATTACATATTTGGATATATCCTATTCACTGAAAAACAAACGTTGGTTGATAGTATTTCTTAATGGTATTTTGCCCGCCCAAAATGCCACTCGGCCCACCCTGACTCAGACAGCTGGAGCCGGGCCTGGATTACATTCTGTTTATTTTTTTAATCACATTTATTCTGTGCTCCAAGAAAATTCAATACTTTAATTGTGAACACATTCATCAGAGAGAAAAACATAAAATAAAATATATATTTTGAGGAAGATGTGCATCACAATCATTTGCACCCCTTAATTTAGCACTTGGTGCACTTCCCATTGCCAAGGTAACAGCACTGAGTCTTCTCCAGTAAGGCTCGATGAGGCGGAAGAACACATGGCAAGGGACCTAGGACCAATCCTACTTGGAGAACATCTCCAGATCCTTCAGAGTCCTCACTTGTAGACTCTCCTCTTCAGCTCAGCCCACAGGTTTCAATGGGACTCAGGTCAGGGGACTTGATTCTTAGGTAAGGGGACTAGACAAAAACTTGATTCTGTGGTCAGTGAACCATTTTTGTAGAGATTTAGAGGTATTCTTTGGATCTGTCCTGGAAGATCCAGCCATGACCCACTTTGAGCCTTCTGGCAGAGGCAACCCGACTTTGGTCTAAAATCTCCGGGCATTTGATGGAGTCCACGATGCCATGTGTCCTAACAAGGTTCTCAGGACCTTTGGAGGAAAAACAGCCTCATCAGATCTGCCACCGTACTTCACCATGGGAATAAGGGTCATTTCTGCACAACTATATTTCTTATTTTGCCACACTCACGCTCCATTTGTTTCTCATCTGTCCATATCACCCAGTTCCAGTCTAAATCCCAGTAACATTTAGCAAACTCCTGGTGCTTGTGATTGTGGTATGAAGACAGCAAATGGTTTGATCTGGCAAGCCTTCTAAATGGCATGTTGGCATAGAAGTGGCGTCTAATTGTACTTACTTTTCCATATAATTTGTTGAGACTTGGTGACCCCAAGATGCAACCAACTTCTGCAATTCTCAATTCTCTTCTCTGTGATTCTTGGAGAAATTTCTGTCCTTGTGGAGGCAAAATGCACTTGTGTCCTCTTTCAGGAGGGTTCTCAGAGCGCCCGTTGCTTTGAATTTCTTAGTTTTTGCCCTCATGGTGAGAATAAGTACGCATAAATTTATTGTTCTATTGCCATTTCCTGATTTTGGCCTTTCAGAACACTGCAGAGTGTCTAGCACCGAAGCCCTCTGTGGTATTATGACATCACAGAAGTTAATTTATGTCATCATTCTAAAGAAGTAGTCTGCAGTATATACGTGGCTGGCCCAAGTTCACTTATTCATAACTGGCATTCTTTCTGGAGCAAACAACATGATATATTTATTGGATTTAACTTGTACTCTTCTAACGTATTTACTGAATCGCCTCTAGAATAGCATCAGTTGCATGTAAGCATGCCACCCATCGCATTTTTGCGAGGGTGGCTGCTTATTTTGCCGCTGGTGTCGTTCCTTTTCCTTCATTTTGGGGCATTTTCCAACTTTGGTAAGTGAATTTGTCACTGTCTCCAGCCAGGTTAGCTTAAGCAGGTAGTGAATATCTCGCAAGTCAGTTTAACCAGGATTTTACAATTCAGTTGCAGTATAAACACAATTGATGTTTGAAAGCTTGAAGAAACAAGGAAATATGTTGACTGAACAAGGATGAGTTGATAAAATAAACAACTTAATAAACAAATTATTAATAGAAGATTTTATCATGAATATAACTGCTTTGTTTGAAACCAAAGATTTAGCTAACTGTATTGAAGATATTCTGGTCATCCTCCCAAAAGACTGTGTTCAGTTGTGATTTCAGTTGTATTTTATCTGTAATTAACGTGATTCTTTTCTTTTTCCCAGCCCTAAATTCCCAGATCATTCGAGAATTTTCCATACAAGACGTTCTTCAGCTTCCCGACACGGTACATTTTATTTATTCAAGGCTTTAGAATGAAAAACAGCACGATGATATTGATATTACCGACAAATAATTAATGAAAGTGTGCCTTTCAAAATATTGAGCTTCTTTGCTATTGTCAGGTTTCTACCCTGATAAACCTTACTGAGAATATCAGTGTTTTTACCTATATTGTTGTACACTGTCTATTTGACTCACTTCAGATTAGGTGTATTATTATTATTATAATTATTATAATTATTATAATTATTATAATTATTATAATAATTATTATTATTATTATTATTGTTATTGTTGTTGTGGTTGTTATTGTTGTGTTATTCTTTTTTTGCTGTAGTTGCTGTTATTGTTATTATTGTTGTTGTTATTATTATTATTATTATTATTATTGTTGTTGTTGTTGTTGTTTATTTGGCACATGTTTTATGCAAAGCAACATAATTAGTGCATAAGACGTGTTCAATCAACATGAAAGCCCACTGCTTTGGACCCATGGTTTTTGTTGAATTTGGTTCAGCTCATTGACTATTGGCCCAAGAGATGGAGACCAGGTCCAAGTACGGAAGACAGGTCTATACACCTGCTGAACATCGCTAGTCTGTTCATAATCTGGAGGACAGTGTTCAGTGTAAGCTTCTCTCTCTCCATTTTTGCTGTTTTTAAATACTCTCAGAAAAACATTTAAAAACACAGATGGTCCAGCTGTTCTTCATTACGCCCTTTAAAGCAGTTTGTCGCCAGTAAGTGTTTTGAGTATAATATATTTTTCTCTCTTCCTCCCTCTTGTCTTTCCAGATAAAACGCAGGGTATATGAATGTAAGTACTTTAATTGATAATTGATTTGTTTTTTACACCTTACATGTTTCAGTACTTTACTAGCCTCCAGTTGATTTATGGTTTTGGTATTGATTTTGTTAAGGGACAAGACATCATGTTCAACAAATGAACACAGCGACAATCGCAGTACTAAATGAAATAAAAGACCTGAAGAGAAACGTGAGTTAAAGAAGCCCCTTTGCTGAAGAACAACTTTTAACCAACATGTGCCAAACATGTGCCATGTTATTTCAGATAAAAGATCTCAAACAGCAGTGTAAGGAGGACAAAAAAAGCCTGGCCTCCACCAAGCTGGAAAACAAGAAGCTTAAGGTAAGATGTTGTAATGGTCACGTCGTGCATTCATGAACTTGGTGGCCACAGGTAACAACTTTTAACACAAACAAATCTGTACCAGATATACATTCATAATTATGTGTGTATATAATTTGTGCCATGCAACCTGATACACAATCTATTTTTTTCAAAAAGGAATCTTGTAAGTTCTATATGGCACACAGCGAGAGAATGGAAAGGGAGAATGGAGAATTTAAGGCTAACCTGGATCAGCAGAAAAATATATTTGAGGCTGACAAAGGAAGCCTTGAAAAGACGCTGGAAAGTATAACCAACCTGCTTCAGGAGAAGGAACAGACTCTACAGCAGTACGTTTTTCAGGCTTAGAAAAGCTGAAGGCAATAGATTCTTTTTTTTCAGGGTTTTGGTGTATCCCTGAGAATAACTAAAATAGATAATACTTTTATTTGTAATGATGCAGGTAAATACGAAGCACACACAATGTCCTTAAAAGGGGAACTGGTGGGAATACAGTGTCCACTGCACCGTCATTTATTTGCTCAAATACGCTGGTGGAGGATGTATTTGGTCATGGGATGGAGTCAAGTCAAGTTCAGGTTGTCCAGAGGAAGGCTGATGCCCCCTGCGTCTCTGTATCTCAGGAAACTGGCTCAGCAAGAACAACTTCACCGTGCGCGAGAGGCTCAGTTACTGTCAGAGGTCAAGGCCTGTGAAATGAGCCTTACGGCAATGACCACCAAACGGCAGGCAAATGAGGATTCCTACAAGACCCAGGTGAGCAAGTCCAGCTCTTGGACCTGCAGTACTTCTCCCTTCCAGAATTACTTTTCTCTAGTGTCATGGAGTTTTATTCCCTGTTGTGCACATCTTGAGAACAGCTTCAATAAATCTCATTGCCTTTTCCTCGTCCATTATAGATAAAAGAACTCGAAGAACATTTTTCAGATTTGGAAATTTCTTCAAAAAATGAAAACGACATACTAAAGGTGAGATGCTGAAATGCATGTGCCCACGTTATCAATAAAGTTTTAGTAACATTTTGAAATAGCAGCACAATGTCCAGAAATACATTGAAAATTGTGAAGTTAGCATGTGGATTGACAGCTTAAAAAGCCATGTGTTCTCTATGCAGCAGTTTCTCTTCACACACTTTCTCATTTCACTAAGGAATCTTTGAAGGCTTATAAGGGGAGTCAGATACAACGAGATGAGATAAAATCCCTTAAATGCCAATTGGAGAGCATGGCTGACAAGATACAAGAGTTGGAGAGCACTCTTAAAAAGTAAAGTATCAAGCAACAGACCATGTGTGTTGAGGTTACAGGCATATTAATCCGTTCATTAAAACATGGTGTTATAAGTTCTGCTGTAATGACACAGCAGTAGGTAAATACAATGGACAACTGATAAAAATCGATAAACTTGTGAAAGGCATTGGTTAGATCTGCTTATCACTGGAGGCTAATTTTGAACATTGTTCTACTGCTTTATCCTTAGTTGTTTCAGAATATAGAAGGAAATGTATATTTTATGTTGGATCACAGGGGATGTAAAATAGATGCGTAAGCTGAATTTGGGGCTAAAGTAGCTGTGCATTGGAAGGCTGCTGAGTGTCTTGCGCTCTCCGTGTCACAGTGAACGGGCTCAAAATGAGGCCACAACAGCTCAGAACAAAGAGCAATTAGATGGATACAGAGACCACTTCCAAGTGGAAAAAGAGCGCCAGCATTTTCTGAAAGATGAGGTAATCTCATTTAGCCAATACTTATAAAAATGCTATTATACTGTTATAACACTTGCTGTATATTTTCCCACTGTAATGTGGTTGTTTTTGCTGTTTAATTCCCCTTAAGTTGATTAAGGAAGGGCTTTCATTTGATTCAAAACATTTCAAGTAATTTCAAGCAGTTCATCCTTTTCAGTTATGTCCATGAGCAGAGAGCACTGTGCCTTCTGTAAAGTACAGCATTCATATGAACTGGGCATTTCCCCTGTGAGGGTGATCAGCAGACACAGTGCTAATTCCTCCATCCACCTTACTCACAGTATTGACAAAATGCAGTAGTTTATATTTCAATATTAATCTGCAAGGGTTATGACCTCATTTATGCTCAACCAATCAGGTCCCATGCATTAATTAACTCATCCAATGATTTCTGTGGTCAGATTTTGTGCATAATGTCAACTCTCGCTCTCTCTCTCTCTCTCTCTCTCTCTCTCTCTCTCTCTCTCTCTCTCTCCATTTCTCTACAGGTAACATTTCATCAGAATAAAGCTCATGCGAATATGGTAAGGATGCAATCACTCTTGAGAGCAGATTTGTGATTGAACACCTTTTACCTCTGCAGAATGTAACTCCACCTTTTGGCCTCCAGGTGGCTTACCGTGCGTCTGAAAGAGCACTGGACAGGGAGAGGAACAAAACAGCCGACCTGCACAGGAAGTGGGTTTAGTAGCCACAGAATACAGTTTAAATAAGTTGCTGACAAACACTGGGTATTAGCCAATCAGTGACTGTGGATATGGATTTGTTTGTATTTTCCTTGCTGAGCTAAATGGGCTAAAGTTTCTTGGAGGGTGGAGACTGAGGCTGTCTGAATGGGTGTTTATTGGTTATTCAGGCTGGAGGAGCTGAACAAAACGCTTGCAGAATACTCTGGGAAATCTGAGAGTCCTCAGTCAGCTCAAACAGGCCCTTGTGAAAAAGGTGAGTCCTGGAGCCGCTGTGTGGCTCATCCCGCTAACACACTGGGTTCCTGGCAATTTCTATACGGGACGGTGGGTGTACCCTAATGCTGGAGGGCCATGGTGGTCCCCTTGGTTTACAGTGCAGTGATAACAAAAACCTGTACGAGTCCTGAACACTGTTCCATACACACTTTTACTGTCCCTGCCCTAACATCTCTCTCAGTTCTGTGTTGGAACTCTTTCATTCCATCCATCCATCCTTTTATCTGGTCTGCCCTCCAGTTTCTAAGCTATCCTGTCCCCCACTCTGGTGTCACTCTTCTTCTTATACGTTCATAAATAAGCATTGCTACTTTGATCAATTAAATTGGTAAGTTATCATGTAAGATCATCTGTCATTTTCTCCTTGATCATTGTATGATCCCTCTTTTTGCAGATGTTTCTCCTCACCACGGTCATCCCTCAAACTCAGTGAGATCGGTATGTTTTTAAGCTTAAAATATCCCCCAAAAATATTTATGGATAGAACTAAGATGCATTTAAACATAGCGCCAATTCAAATGTTTTCACAGAATCACGCAGCAGTGTTTTGAACGCATCGGTTGTTGGCTGTCGCACTTGGCATCCGTGAAATGTTTCATTTTCAGTCCCTACTTGATTTGTCTGATGCTAAACTGTGGTCCCCCTCCCTTCCCTCTGGAAGGCTGCGGGTCAGGACAGGAACAAGAGGCAGCGGGGTGAGGGAAGGCCTGGTCTCAGAGGCCGCAAACAACCCTGCTCCTCTCAATCAAAAGGAATTACCTAAAAGTATCGGGATATAACTCCTCCGCCTGAAGTTCACTTAAGTGTCCTTTTAGTTGGAAAAAAAATGTAATGATGACTTAATCTTTTCTTTCTCTAAATTTCTAAAGTTCAAATCAACATTTACCACCATTTAATATTCTTGTTTTGTCATTTTGACTGCACTGTTTCATCTGAAATGTCGTGAGCTACAGTATAGCTTGTGACACAATTACATTAATGTGATTAATTATTCCTTGTGAGGAGGACGCCATTTTAAATAAAGTTTCCTTTGAAAACAACCCAGTCTCACATTGTGCAGATGGAATTCCACTTTAAAGGACACTGATCTCAGGTGTGAGGACTGCCCCTGTCCCAGTCTGCTTCAGTTAAGCTGTTCAGTCCAGGTGTTTATCCGGTAAACCAGCACAGGACGCTGCGACCTGGCTTATAGTTATAGGCTGGGTTCAATCACTGTAAGCGTATCTTCAAGTTGAAGTCATCAAGATCAATGTATGAAGGGTCTCGAATGGCATTCACACCATCCCAAGACAAAGGACACAAGTTCAGATGTTCAACGTTGAACATCGGCCCTGATCGTGTTAGTACACTGACTGGGCAAGGTAGCCAAAGAAACTTAACAATTAGCACTGTAAACATATGCTAACACCACAGAGGCAACTCAGTACTATTGCTGTCAGTTTGGGATGGGGTGGGGGGGGTCCCAGCATGCACTTCATTGAATGTCTTACGCAACACCAAAATCAAACATGTCTGCTGTTTCCTGGTGATCGGTGAAGACTGTGATGACTGAAGAACATTTTCCCTCAGCCCATGGAGGGAACCAGCAGCAGAACTGATTT
Source organism: Anguilla anguilla (assembly GCF_013347855.1). Lineage (NCBI taxonomy): Eukaryota > Metazoa > Chordata > Actinopteri > Anguilliformes > Anguillidae > Anguilla > Anguilla anguilla. Next base: position 4,378,399 of record NC_049216.1, read on the forward strand.
CAAGCAGGGGAAAAAAAGACTGAATTCACATCCTCCCTCTGAGGATAGACTGTCAGCATCCCCCTGTCAGCACCTCCTTTATGTCTGTTCAGTCCCAGTCTGACACTGGAGACAGCGCTAATTAAACAATTCCCACAATGAGGTCACCAACTATGTGATTTGGATCCCCCCCCCCCCCCCCCAGTGCTGATGTCACTGTAAAGTGAGAGCGGGCCAATCACATTTCGTCATTGAGTCATAGAGAGGCTTAATCACATTAGACCCAACGATAATTATACCGGGAAATGTAATTAGTCTCATTTAAGGTCTGGGGGATTCTTTACGCAATCAGAGGCCGGATGAATAAAATATAACAAGAAAGGAAACGTCTGATTATCCAGCTCGCGGGCCATAAATAACTAATGCCTGCTCCTGGCTTTGGCTTAATATTGTGAGGTCATGAGGCGCTAGCTTTTCTCTCGTGGACATTACGTTTCTGACGGCGCTAAAAGCCCACTGTCGTCCTTCATCGCGCTTCGTTTCGTTGCTCTGCTATTGATAAACGGAGCCAGAAATGCTACGACTGCGTCTGCGCCGGTTCTTAGCCCAGCCGAACCGCAGACACCGCTGCTCTCTTTCGCAATTGTCGGAGAAGGAACACGACGAAGAAACACCTGAATTAACGTGGGCGTGTGATCAGGATGTGAAAATGAAACAAATATCGCTTGCTTGAAGGATTTTGGTTTACTAATTAGCGCTTGTGAAAGTATCAGCCTAGGTGAAATGTACCCAGGACATTATTGGCATTTTAAAGTGATGAAAGTAGAAAGCAGAAATGAAAGTATGAAAAGTACTCAATATACATTATCTTTCCAAACGATGCAAACAATATTTATAGTTAATGGTCGCCATTTGCCTCTACTAGATAATGAGTGTCATTCATCTTTTGTGAAGATGTGATTTATATTTAAAATCTACTGTAATGTAGGCATGGGCGGCATAAATCATATTTATTGGTGAAAAATTTTAATGAAACAAAGTTTTCAGGCAGTAAATTATTGATGTTTCCTGTTCTGACCTGACATTTTCTGTTATTTTTTCATCTTTATCTTATTATATCCAAAGAAATCATATTGGCCAAAGACATAACAGCATCCCCCTGACAACACCTCCTTGCTCCCCTAGCCTGACACTGGATATAGCAGTCATTAAACTATTCCCAAGATGAGGCAGCAAACTGTGTGACTGAAGCAAACGTTTTATCTAAATTTTTAACCGTATTTTAGAGAAATTACAATCTGTCTTTCGTGGTCACCATAGCACTGAGACGACTCTAAAGTTGGAAGTTGAAAATGACCTCAAAATAAATATGAATAACAAGAAACTCTCAATTTTAGTACTTTTAAACTTAAGTGCTGCTTTTTTATGCTTGACCATGATATTCTTCTGAATAAACTACAGAGATGTGTTGGCCTCTCAGGCACAAACTTAAAGTGATCTATGACCTATCTTACTGGCAGGGACTGTGTTGTTTCCATTGGTGACCACTCCTCGGCTAACACTAGTATAACATGTGGGGTCCCCCAAGGCTCGATTCTGGGTCCTGTGTTGTTTAGCCTCTACATGCTGCCACTGGGTGATATTATCAGGGATCATGGGATTGATTTTCATAGCTTTGGAGATAATATCACCCACTGGCATCAGCCCCAATGATAAATGGGTTAATTGCATTGATTATATTAACTTGTGGATGTCACAGTATTTGATGCAATTGATAAAAAAAGCCAAGACAAAAATTTTAATTATTGTAGCAAAGGCACTGAGACAGATATTGTGCACTAACTTAATATCCCTGGCGCAAAACACCGCGCCCCAATGTATGCTGTTAGATTCCGATTTAAATTTTGAAGCCCACATCATAAACATCACCAAAATTGCCTTTTATCATCTTGGGAATATTGCAAATGTACAGCCGGTTCTCTCAAAGGCAGACGCACTGCGAGTCTAATGCATCACGTGCATGTGGGTTTTTGCAATGCTGGCCTACCTAAAAAAGGCTCCAGATAAATTACAGATTGTTCAAAATGCAGCAGCTTGTGTTCTGACCGAGACCAGGAGGAGAGCACACATTACGGCTGTTTTAAAGGCCCTTCACTGGTCGCCTTTTGAGCAAACCTGGGTCAAACACATATTTGTTTTGGATTCAAATACTTTTCTGTGCTCTATTGATCTTGACTGGTGTAAATGAGCCTGCCAATATGACCAGAACGCTGGGTTTGCACTTTTTGAGAGTATTTAATTGGTTGCAATACACCAGACAAGATCAGTAAATCCAAAATAAATATGTATAAACCTGAATTCATTTCAGACATGATTTTAAGATATGTCCCCTTTATATCCCTCTGGTCCTCTGGCTGTGGCCTTTGAGTAGTCCCACGGGTCAGGACAAAGACCCAGGGGGAGGCTGCTATTAGGGTCTATGGTCCTCGCCTCTGGAAGAGCCTGCCAAAGACCTTGGAGTTTCAAAATCTATGATCATTTTAAAATAAAATCTTAAGACATGCCTTTTAACTTAGTTTTCACAGATAATTTCATTTTTATTGTTTCCCTTGTTGTACTTCACTTTTATTGCCTTTTATTTTACTTTATTTCACCTCACTTTTATTTCTTTTAATTTGCCTAATTTAACCTCACTTCTATTTCTTTTAATTTACCTAATTTACGTTTATTACTTTTAATCTATTTCACTTCGTTTTAATTCTACTGTTGTTTTTATGACTAGTATTCTTGCTATCATCGATTTAAAAAATTATTTATAGTTTTCTAACTACTTCTAGTATTGTTCCGTAACTTTTTTATGGGTCTTTTTATCTTCACTATGTGAAGCACTTTATATTGCAATCTATGTTAATAAATTGTGATTTGATTTGATAAAGCAAATACAGATGACATACAGACAGCACCACAAAACAAAACCAAATTTACACTGTTTTAGTCACTGGCTGTCAAATACTTCTCTCCGACCAGAAGTTGGGTTCCCCCCTGGAGCCTGGTTCCTTCCTTACTGGTTTCTTCCCATCTGCTACAGGGAGTTTTTCCTTGCCACTGTTGTCTTAGGCATGCTCCTGTGGGGGTCTAGGCCAGGGTTGTCTGTGAAGCGTATTGTGACAATTGTCTGTGTAATGCGCTATATAAATACATTTTGATTTGATTTCTTCCTGTTTTATTAAAAGTATAAAAGGGGTCAATTTCACCCAAACCGAGCA